>NW_006408812.1:2364682-2366556 GCF_000296735.1 Chrysochloris asiatica | reverse complement strand
CTGTGGCTTTCATCTGTCTTTTTTCCCTCCAGAGAGGGAGAGACCAATAGTTGCACCTTAGATGAGCTTTTAAGATACATGAGCTTTTAAGATCTCAGTTGCTACTCACCAAAGTAGGATGTAGAACATTGTCTTTATGAACTATGTTGGGCCAGTTGACTGTGATGTCCCCTGGGACTACAGTTATGAGCCTGCAGGCCCAGAAACTCATTCCCTCAAAGTGTTTGATAATCTTCAAGTTTTTTCCTGCTTTTTAATGATCTTTTACTTTCTTCATGTGTGATATCATTAGTGTTTAAAGCATCAAATTTACACTTGTAATTGTTTCTAAATCCAGGCAGGATATACAAAGCATTGGACTTTGACTTTCATTGACTTGTTTTAATTTTCTTCAGTTTCAACTTGAACTTTTATATGAGCAAATGATGATCTGCTGTGATAAGAACCAGGCTTAATTTGACTGATGATATTGAACTTCTCCATTGTTTCTTTACACAGATGTAGTGAGTTTGATTACTCCATGTTCCATTTGTCAAGATCCATGTGTATAGTTGCTGTTTGCAAGGTTGGAAAAAGTTATTTCCAATGAATAAGTTGTTGGTCTTGTAAAATTCTGTTATGTTAATTTTATCTATCTATGGTGATGTTGTTTCTGTCACCAAAGTCATATTTTCCAGTAACTCATTCTTAGTTTTTCTTTACAACTTTTGTATTCTAATCACTAGTAATTATCAGTGCATCTTGACTGCATGATTGATCAGTTTCAGACTAGGGAAATTCATTTTCTTTCTTTTGAGCATTAGTGGTTGGCGTGCAAATTTGAGTAATAGTTACATTAACTGGTCTTCCTTGTAAGTCTGTGAATATTATTCTATCTCTGACAGCATTATATTTGAGGATAGATCATGAAATGTTCTTTTTGACAATGAATGTGATGCCATTCCTCTTCAGTCTGTCATTCCTGTCTCAGAGACTAGATGAGTCCTTGATTCACAATAGCTAATATCAGAACATTTCAGCTCACTAATGCTTAGAATATTGATTTCAAGTGTTCCATTTCAGTTTTGATTACTTCCAATTTTGTTAAGTTCTTGTTTTATGCATTCAACATAATGATTATTAATAGATATTTGCAGATTTGTTTTCTCTTTTGGAGTAGTACAACATTAGCAATTGAAGTTTCCAAAAGATTTTCACCATACATTTCATTAAAGTTGACTTTAAAGAGGCTGGTCTTCTCCAGTAGTATTTGGGTGCCTTTCAAGCTGATGGGCTCATCTTCTAGTGTGATATCAGACAATGTTCTGCTGATGTTCATAAGGTTTTCAAAAGCCACTATTATTATTTTTTCCCCCCAAGAATTAAATGGCTGCATCCTTCTTCCTAATCAATCTTCGTTTGTGAGCTCCATTGAAACCTGTCCATCATGGGCAATACAGCAACTTCAAGCATCAAAGCAAAATGCAAACCACCACAATGTATCAAAATGACAAATGAGTGGTAGTGCTGGGATGCATACTAGGATAGATCTAAAATTTTAAAGCACTTTGTTTGGGGACGGCTGCGATCTACAGTGGGAGCCCTTACTCCAATTTGAGTTTTTACTCAAGTACAGACTCCATTTGAGTTCATTCTAACCATTAGCCAGCAATGTGGCAGTTTTATCTTCTGATACCGTGGGTTTGCAAAAAGATTCCAACTCCTGGAGGAGCCTAGGAAGGGAGAGTTTTGCCCTCAGACATGCAAGCAACTTGCCTGGGGGTGTCAAATATTTATTAAAAACTTTAGAAACAGCGGCTTTAACTGGTGGCTATAGCTCAGGACACCACCACTCTTCTGTCAGCTTGTTTTACTGTGGTGACTTTCGTATTGAT
>NW_006408812.1:2328153-2334260 GCF_000296735.1 Chrysochloris asiatica | reverse complement strand
CAGTAAAGAAATCAAGATTTGTTGCATTAGGCAAATCTGCTACACAAGACCTCTTCAAAGTTTTCAAGAGCAAAGATGTCAGTTTGAGGACTAAGATGTGCCTGGTCCAAGCCATGACACTTTCAGTAACCTCATCTGTATATGAAAGCTGAACAGTGGTGAATAAGGAAAACCAAAGAAGAATTGATGCATTTGAATTAGGGTGTTGAATGAGAATATTAAAAGTACCATGGACTGCCAAAAAGAACCAACATATCTGTATTGGAAGAAGTTCATCCAGAATGCTCTTTGGAAGCCAGGACAGGCAGACTTTGTCTCTCTTGTTGTTGTTGTTGTTAAGTGCCATTGAGTCGGTTTGTCTCTCTTAGTTCAAATGTATTATCAGGAGGGGACTGTCCCTGGAGAAGAATATGATGTTTGTTAAAGTGGATGTTTGGAGAAAAAGAGGAAGACCCCCAATGAAACGGATTGTCACAGTGGTGACAGCAATGGATTCAGGCATAGTGAAGATTGTGATATTTGTGCAGAACCAGGCAGAGTTTCATTCTGTTGTGCATAGGGTCACTAAGAGTGGGTACCAACTCAGTGGCCCTTATCAACAATAACAATGGTGATGAAACCCAATACAGACATAGTTAACTCTATAATGAGTGGCAGTGAACAGTCAATGAATTAAGGGCATGTTTCCTTAGGGGTGTGACCTGTTCACAATATAATGAACTTGTGGGAAAGACTCTTGTCTTCAGCTGGGAACCTGGAACTCTACTAAATGACTAAAATGATTCTGTAAGCCATTTACTTGATCATACATTTCTCTTTACATGTACGTATGCATGTTTCGCTGGTTTGCTTTTCTAGAAAACCCAGCCTGATACAGCAGGGGCAGGGCTTCGCATGTGCTAGGTAAAGGTTTGTAAATGTTTTTACATCTAATGCTAAAATCAGCTTTCAGGGTGATTAATTGATGTGACCAAAGTCACAAAGCTGATAAATAGTGAAGTTGAAAAACCAAGGCATCCTGATTCTGGGGATCTTGACTACATTCTGTGATGATTTGTAGTTTATTCTATTAATGAAAAGTAAACCGTTGCCAGAAAAAACAGTAGAAGTTCATTACCAAAATCATTTGTGGGATATTGTTCATCAACTCTCCAAGTTAGAAAGTGAATGATCAGCCCTGTGTCTTGAGTCCTGGCATCAGAGCAGGAAGTTTCCCAGCAGCTCACAACTCTTGTGTACCTTTTGAAGGCATGCTTCACTGAATCTCTGATGTGTTTCTTGTGACCAGGTTCCTTTCAGGTGTCTAACTTCAAATGAATGGTAATGATAGCATTTTTCAGTGATAACGTAGTGGAAGTGGTGTTCTTTAATCCTTGTTAGTTGGTTGTAAGACACTGGAGTTTTCCAGAAGAGAATCTTAACTAATAAGAATATTGAGTTGTAATATTTATTTTTCATTCTTATTAGTCCATTCAGTGACAAATTAAGTTTGCAGATTTTTTTTAAAAACATTTTTACAATCACTCAACTTTTCAAAAGAGGCATAGTGACCAAATATCATGTTTGGTTTGGTAGGTAACAATAAGGCAGAAAGGCTTAAGAATACTTCATTCTCCCTTTTTTGAGATACAGTTTCCTTTCCTCTCCTTTATTCTGGGCACTCTCATAATACTCCTGCTAATCCCATAGCACCTGTCCAGTCTTGTTGGAATGTGAAGGATGAGCTGGAGCTGCAGAATGTCTCTGGCTCTACCTTTGGAGGGAAGATTTAAAAGCCATAAACCAGAAACTCTGAAGAAATGTTAAATGAATTGAAAACATTTCTATTTTGAAGCATCTATTTTCGGTGAAGATCGTCTACTTTTTTTCTTCTTCCATTAAGACCGGCTCTTCCGTGTTTCTCTCCCTCTTTCTACTCTGACCTCCTCTGTTATGGTTACAAGCAACAGAAACTATTAGTAAGGAAAGTGGATTTCTTGGGCGTATTCAGAATAGCTCAAAGGAAAAGGGAAATGTGATTGAAGGCAGTGGTTTTGGCGACCAGAGTGTCTAGAGACCCTGTAAGTGACTGGCTTCCCTCTGGTCGGTCGCCTTTTGTGCTTCCTTATCTGGGAGAAAGTGTGGTAGGACCTAGGCCTGACCCTGTCTCTGTGACTGAGGAATGGGGTGTGGGAAATTGGGAAGGGAGGAAGTCATCACCATATGAATCACTGAGTGGAGTTTACTGCAGAAGACTGTGAAGAGAGATGTCAGCTAGGTCCTCCATCCCTGCTGTCTGTCTTTTCCCCTCTGGATTTCACATACACTCTCTCTCTGATTTAGGCAGTCTAATTTGATGCAGAATTTAGCCCTAGGGAAGAAAGTTGCACTGAAATAAGAAAGAAGTAGTAGGTCTGGATTCCAAATCAATTTGATATTGATCGCTGGATAATTCTCAGTGAGTCAAGTTTTTCACTAAGATTAATGAATGTGGTTGAGGGGATAATAGTGGGCTGGAATCCAGAAACCATGGATTTCTACCTGTGCCTTTCTTCCAGAGGGAAAGAGGGAAAAATTAGATTAGTGATTGTGCTGGTTTTTTTTTTTGGTTAACTTCTTGTAAGACTTACAGCTAGCACCTCTCTGAAGAGAGCAAAATAGATAACATTGCAGGATGAGAAGAAATTTATAAAGCAATGCATTGTTGTTGTTGTTGTTAGGTGCCCTTGAGTCAATTCCGATCCATAGTGACCCTGTATAGGGTTTCCAAGGAGCAGCTGGTGAGCTTCAATTACTGACCTTGCAGTTCAAACGACTTTGCAGCCTGATGCATTAGCCCACAGCGCCACACCAGAATCCCAAAGTAATGTGTAACAGGTGGTATATTTTATAGAAGGCTAGACTACATAATTTAAAGAGCGAATAATTGGGTAGAAAGCTATACGAGGGAATATTTTTGCTAGGCTAAAATTTTTCTTAACTTCAGTTCATTACTGGACAGTTGTTGACTCGTAAAGAAGTAAAAAACAGGTTAGAAATACCTTATTTTAATACCTTGCTTTTAAATTTTATTTCAGTGAAGATAAAGATAAAACTTAGGGTAGGGTGTATTCCTATTATTTGCTTTAACCACAGCCTAAAGTTTCTGTCTATCATTTATATTTTCTATTTCAAATTTACAAAAGCTGTTTCTAATTAAATGCTGTCAGGCGCCCTGATGGCGCAGTGGATTAAGCATTAGGTTGCTCACTGAAAGTTTGCCGGTATGAACCTACCATTCACTCTCTGGGGGTAAGTGATAGTGTGCTTCTGTAAAAACACATGCCCTTGGAAATCCTATGAAACAGTACTTCTCTGTTCTGTAGGTTCACTGAGAGTCAGAATTAACTTGTTGGCAATGGGGTTAGGAGGTACAAGCAAAGAAATAGGGATCTAATCTATTTAAAAGGGATAACTTAAGAAGAAATTCTGTTAAGTCAGAGTTGTTTTGACTTAATAGAGGATCAAGATAATAAGGAAGGAATGTGGAAGGATTTTATTTTCACCCTAGGAATATGGATTTAATCTTTATTATCATACCAAGCACATTTTAAAACCAAACAAAATTGTACCTTGCAAACTGCAATAGAAGTCAGCATAAAAGATGTCTGTTATACAGTTTCAGGTAGTGGTAAGCAAATACATTGGTAGCCTATCAGTTATAATGTCAGGATTCAGTTAGGAATTGGAGGAAAGATGTGGGTAAATTTCAGTTATTCTTTGTGACATGCACAGATTGCCTCAGATTGCCACAGATTGCCTAAGATTCCAAGCAGCCTACATCAAACTGCTAAGGTGAGCATCCTCCATGTGTGCCACGGCCATCTTGTCAGATCAGGCTGCACCCATGAGAAACTTCTTAAGTGTTTTCAAATGAAAGCAGTGTAATTATTCACAGGAAGAAGCATTTTTTCTGTTTATGGATAACATTGACCCAAGTAACCAACCAGAAGTCAGAGACCAAAAGAATTATTTATATTCCCTCACCCCTTCATCTTTTCACCTCCCAAATCCCATGCTTCCCTGAGTCAGGAATTGAACTGGATCCCACTTCTGTTGGCACTAATTTGTGGTATCAAACCAGGCCAGGGAAATCTCTCCCTCCCTTCCTGAGTCAAGCCAGACCCCAGCTGCTCTATATAGTCCACTGGGGGCAAAGTGAGCCACAGTTAAGGAGTTCATATATGGGGGCGTCAAACGTTTGTGTAAAAACGGAATTAAAAGATAATGAAACTTTTTTACAATTTTTTTGAACCCCTCTTGTTATGGCCTTCCTACCTCCCAGCTTCAGACCAGCAAGCCTCACTGGTCCTTTCAGTCTGATAACTCACCAACTCCTTCCTGAAAAAAATGCCTATCTTTAATTCATTTGTTGCTATTGTTGTTAAGTGCCATCCAGTTGATTCTGACCCATAGCGACCCTGTTTAGGGTTTCTGAGGAGCAGCTGGTGAGCTTGAGCCGCTGATCTTGCAGTTCAAACAGATTTGCAGTCTGGCACATTAACTTACAGTGCCAAAAATGTCTTTGAGGTGGTTTGACTCATTAAGTGCTTTTGAGTCAGTTCTTATTCATAGTGACCCTGTTTAGGATTTCTGAGGAACTGTTGTGTGTGAACCGCTGACCTTGAAGTTAGCAGTCCACTGCTTATCCTTCAGTGTATTCAGCAGAGAGGATGAAAACACAGAAAGGACGTACATAAAGCCTGGTCAGGAGGGAGTTTCTTCATATCCCCATATGAATGGTCATCCAGAAAGTCCAAGGCATTTCTATAATTATAGCCTTTATGTACTCATGCATAGCCATTGATTAGGGCCTCATTGCATATGTGTGATAAAGCAAATTAATGATATTCATAACTGGTTACACTATAACCCCTCACTTCTTTCAATTAATCCCAGGTGTGGTCTTTGAGGCTTCTACTACATTTGCACATATAGGTACCTTAATTGCTGGAAAATTCCAAGAGTTTTTTTTCAGAAACCTTCTAGAGACAAAGGTGAAATCAACTTTTTGCATCACATATTCTACTGAATCTTCTTGTTGTTAACTGCCAACAAGTCAGTTCTGACTAATAGCAACCTTGTATAAGGTTGCTGAGGTGGGTTTGAACTTCTGACTTTGTGGTTCAACTGACCTTACAGTCCAGTGTTTACCTTACAGTGCCATACCAGGACCCCACTGAATCGGAGCAAGTCATATTTAGGAGGGGAATGAAAATTTCTATAGTTAATGCCCCCAAATTACCTAGCTAGGACGTTTTTTAGTTATAGAAGTGCAAACAGGAAACAAAAAGTTACTTTAAAGAATTAATCCCTGCAGTGACTTTCATATATGAGGAATGAGTCAGATTCATATTCTATCAGTGGAGGATCGTTCCTAGCAGAGCTAACAAGTACAGAAGCCCCAAGGAAAGGATTTGACTAATGTGTTTGAAAAATAGCACGAACGTCAGTGTGCCTGGAGTGGAATGATCCACAGACCATTCAGAGAAGTAACAGGTGACTAGATGTTAGGTATTGTAGGCAACCTTAAAAGCTTTAGCTTTTAAGACCACTCCCTGCCCATTGACTTCCTCTTCTTCTTTCTGCCCTCTCTTCTTCTTCTTCTCTTCTGCCTCCTGCCTTCTGTCTGTGGCAGAGGTCATCTTTCTCTTCCTTACCCTGAATAAAAGTCTCTAGATGGGCAAAAAAAAAAAGTTTTAGCTTTTGTTTTTAGAGATTTGGGAAATTATTAGGATGTTTGAATAAAAAAATAACATGATTTGTTACTTGCCTTAAGAAAGATTACCTCGCGGCTGCTGCTGTATAGGGAGGAATTTTAGAGACAGGGATGGGAATAGATAGAGAACTTTCGAAACGGGTGAGAGTCTGCTGTAGTAATCCCAGATGAACTATGGTGGTAGGTGTGGAACTAATGAGAAAAGGTAAAATTCTGGATGCATTTTAAAAAAATGAAAACAATTTGAATTGGAGGTAGGTTATGAATGAAAAGGAGATAAGCAAGAAATAATTCAAAGATTTTTTTCCAGGTCAAAGCATGTAGATTTCATATCTGATTGGGCTTCAAAAAGTTCATGGAAACATTCCAT
>NW_006408812.1:2317918-2325820 GCF_000296735.1 Chrysochloris asiatica | reverse complement strand
TTTATTGGCCTTTACTTTTTTGATCTTTGCTGTTATTGCTGGTGTGAGATGATATCTCATTGTTGTTTTGATTTGCATCTCTCTAATGGCTAGTGATTGTGAACATTTCTTCATATGTTTGTTGGCTGCCTGGATCTCCTCCTTCCATTATATTTTAATTCTACTTTTATATGAGCATTTTGAAGTCCCCTTGTATGGGGCTTAGGGATACTCAGGAGATGTGGGTGAAATCAGGAGTCTACTCTTGAACATGTAGCGATGTTAATTAATGTTCTAATTAACATGTAGAGATGTTAATTAGAACAGAAATGTGAGGCTAGACTTGGGAAGGAAGAAGAAGTGTAAATTTGGATTCAATAGCATATAGATTTAACATGAACAACTACACTGGATGAGATCACTTAGAGAGTTTAAGTACAGATAAAAAAAAAGATTTCAAGATTGAGCCCAGAGCATGCTATGGCTTGGAAATGGGGGAGATGAAGAGAAACCAATAAAGGAGAAAGAGAAGGAGTGATGTAGAAAGAGGAAACAGGGAGTGTGTCCTGGTAGCAGAAAGTATTTCAGAGAAGAAGGATTGATAACCTCAGTTAAATCCAATTTGAAGGTCAACAACATGGAGTGTGAACTGGTGACCTTGACAAAAGCAGGCTAGGCTGTTGAGGGAGAGCTGATTGGAATGGTTTCAAGAGGGTGAGAGTAGGGAAAAGAAGGGCAGGTAGCCAAGTATAAATAGTTCTGTTGAGGAAAAAAGGAGCTGAAAAATAGGAGTGGTAGCTTGAGTAGAAGATGAGGTTAAGAGAAGACTTTTATTTTTGAATGAAAGTAAATGTAGCCTGGGAATGATTCAGAAGAGAGATGTAGGTGAGAGAGGATTTCTGTAGGCTGTCCTTGAATAGCCCAGAGGAGGTGAACTATAGTGCAGAAGTGGGGCAGCAGTGGTCCTGAATGACACATAAACCAGTTAGTCAGTTAGGAGGAAGTCACAGTGTAGAGAACAGATGCAGTTTGGTAATCAACCTGGTTGTTGCATAATAAAGTAAAAAGGGTTTTTTTGGTGTGTCTGTGAACAAGGGAGGATTACTCAATAAACAAGGTAATCGTAGGCTTACTTGTGTTTACTTACTAATTTGTTGTAAATCGTTTCACATGTTTTCAGGAAAATGTTCAGCATAGATTAGTAACTGAGCACAAGTAAGCCAGTGCTTATCTCGCATACTAAGTATACTCCATCCATGTCAGGGGTCGTAAATTTGAAAAAGAAGCTTTGATTCTGCAGGAATGTGCTGTGGTGTTGGGGCGAGGCAGATGCCAGCCAGACCTAGAAGCAGAATCTTTGATGTGGTGACCAAAAAATGACATTGTTCACTGCAGATTAGTAAGTAACCACAAGTAAGCCTGTGCTTACCTAACACTGTGTGAATGTTTTTCTGTGGATGTGTGTGTGTGAATGTGTGTTTTTCCCATTTCTGTGGGCTACCCTGGACAGAGGATGTGAAGGGTGTGGGAATAGGAGATACGGAAAGACTATGAAGAGAAAGCAATCCTAGAAACATAGTGAAAGGCAATAGATTTGAAGTGAAACAACGAGGAGTCCATGAATTTTGAGAACAACTGTTGCTTTTCTTAGAATATGGTATCTTCTCTTTCCATTTGCTACAACCCTCTAAATAAACACCTTCAGCATATGTGGGACTGTCCCTTGTGCTTCTTAATTTTTTTCCTTTCTTCCTTTTGTTCCTATTAAGACCATTCCTTATGTTCTCTCTAGTATCGTGAACACAAGACTATGTATAAAGGAGATTTTGAAAGAGTTGGGACAATGAGGGAAGATTAAAGCATATCAATCTTTTCCCTCATATTTTAGAACAGGAGCTTTTGTTTGCTTGTTTTGGTGCCATGGATCCTTTTGGCAATCAAGAAAATCTGTGGATACATTCCTCAAGGTAATTAAAAATGTTTTTAAAAACCTGGAAGGTTTTTTTTTGTTGTTGTTGTTGTTTAACTTATTTACTTTAAAATAAACTATATTTTGAAAGAGAATATATTCACGTGATTCAGAATTTTAAAAGCACAAAAGAGCTGACAGGGAAAAGACTCCTTCTTTTGCTATCCCCTATATCCCCTCCCCTGAGATACTCAGTTTTATCAGTTTTTAAGATATTTTTAGGTATATAATTAAATAAATAGTTATCCAGATATTAAAATAAATTTATAATATAATAATAGATATGCGTCTTTATTATGCATTAAATAATAAACTCCAGGGGTAGGTTGGAGTCCTGGTGTGGTACTGTACAATAAGAACTGGACTACTAACTGCAAAGTCAGCAGTTCAAACCCACCAGCCGCTTCTCTGAAACCCTACATAGGGTTGCTGTGAGTCGGGATTTAACAATAGTGGTTGGTTGAATGACTACCTTCACTTCAAAGTAGTTATTAATATAAACAATATTTTGAGATACCTGTAATGTAAATATTGATAATGATATTTGTCATTTCCACAGGTAACAAAGTCATAGGTGTGGGTAATAGTACTGTGAAGAGGTTCATGAAAAGAGAGGCATCATTTTTTTTTTTTTTTTCTCTGTATAAGTTGGTGCCTGCCTTCTATCCAGAAACCCCTTGGAGAATGGTCTAGGGTATTCAGGTGAATAACCCCTGAGCCCCAGACTCAGAGAAAATAGTGACTCTTTCCTGTCTAAGGCTGATCCTGTGTTCCTCCATTGTATTTGAAATAGATATCTCAGATTGCTCTTTTATCTAAAATCTTACTCTCCCTTACTTCTTTCTTTTCCATTCATTTTGGGACATGCCTACAGTTCTTTCGTCTTTGACCTTCGATGAAAATAGTAGTAATGGGCATGTGCTCTTTAAATGTTTACTGTTTGTAGAAATTATCACTATTTGCTGTTGTTAGGTTCCATCAAATTTGTTCTGACTTATAGTGAGTGACCCTGTGTTCAACAGAGGAGTCCTATTGTGGTGCTGTGGGTTAATGCGTCAGACTGCAAAGCCATTTGAACTGCAAGATTGGTGGTTCGAGCTCACCAGCTGCTTCTTGAAAACCCTATGTAGGGTCGCTATGGGTCGGAACCGACTCGACGGCACTCAACAACAACAACAATAATCTAGTAACTGATATCCTTTGAACATATACCTCTAATTTATATAAAATTGATCATATATATTCTGTTGTTAATTTTTATTCTTTAATGATTGAATTGATACTTGAATTTTGTTTTGATTTTTAATTTTAAGTTGGGTGATTGTTCACAGAGCCATTTGGTTTTCCATTCAACACTTCATATACATTTTGTTTTGTGCTATTGATTGCAATTCCCACAATGTAACTGCATTCTACCCGCTTCCTCCCTGTATTAACCATTTCCGTTTGTCCTTTTTTCTGTTGATTCCTGTCTTTTAAGCTTTGGTGGTGGTGTGCCCTTGAGTCGGAGCTGACTCATAGCATTCCTGTATAGGGTTTTCGAAGCTGTAACTCTTTATAGGAGCAGAAAGCCTCATCTTTCTCCTGTGGAGTAGCTGGTAGATTCAAACTCCTGACCTTATTGTTAGTAGTCCAACATGTAACCCACTACGCTAATGGGTTCCTTCTGAGCTTTATCCCCAGGCATATGCTGCTCTTTGGATCTCATATGGTTGCCTGTTCTAGGAAGTGGTTAACTCCCTGATACTACTGTTCACCTTATAGCATGTCGTGGGTCTCTTCCAGTCTTTATAGGACTGCTATGCTTAGTCGTTTTTTATTATTTTGCATTTTGTTCCACATTTGTCTCTCACTCTCTCCTGGACCTCCTGGTGTGACCTCGTTCAGCTCAGTCAGCAATGGTTGTTGAGTCCTTCTAGTTCCGTTGTCTCAGGGTTATGGAGCTGGGGGTTCAGCTGGTCCATTAGACCTTTGGGCTAATTGTTTCCTTGTGCCTTTGATTTTCTAGGTGTATGTTTATATAAACAAAGAAGTCAATTGAGTTAATTATAAACCTATTAGATTAGTGCCTGGCACATAATAAGCACTTTACAAATAAAGAACACCACCATACACATTTATGTATACACCCTCATATTCTCTCCAGCTAGATAACAGACCTGTATGTAAACTCTGTGAACATGGGGACCTTGTTTATCTGAAAACAAAATGTTAACACCTGTTACTGTTGAGTTAATTCTAATGCACAGTGACCTACAGGACAGGATAGAACTGTCCTGGAGAGCTTCCAAGGTTGTAGTCTTTATGGGAGTAGTAGACTGCCAGATCTTTCTAGTAGGATCTAATCACTGACCTTTTGGTTAATAGCTGAACTCTTAACTCCTGTGCCACCAGGGTTTCCCTTGTCTTCTATGGAGCTTTAACCCCAGTGCCTAGCACACCAGTAAATATTTATTGAACAGTTCTAAGCCTCTAAAAAGCATGGAGAGTGATAGGAGAGATTACGAAAGATAAGAGCCAATTCAGGTGACTCATGCTATGGGTGAACACATTTTCCCCTCTGTATTTAGTTTTCCAGCGTTGGCGTGCTTTAAAGCACCACAAACATACTAGCTTTTGGTGTTGGTCTGTACTTCTTGATGTTACTTGGTTTGTAAATGTGTCACTCCAACCTCTTCACTGTCTTCACTGTGACATGTGTGTTTCTTTTTATAAGGACACCAGCCATGAACGTATAAGGGTCCACCCTGCAAACTTCACTTTAACGAATCACACCTAAGGTGACTTTGATTCCAAATAAGGTACTGTGGGTGAGGGCTTAGAGGGTCAAATTCAGCTCATAGCATTTTCCTCCCTGGATATGTTCAGGTCCATTAATAATTCTTACAAATGTAAAATGAGTATGAAGTATCAAGAAGTACAGTAGTTAACTGGGGCACACTGGTATGGCTGTCTTAGATCTTCATGTCCAGCTTCCATTTCTATTGAGTGTATATAGGTCAAATCAGTTGAATATCATCAGTGAGCTTAAGTGCATATTTACAGCAAAGTCTCTAGGTCTTTCTTGATAAAGATAGAACAGTTGTCATTAAGCCAGTTTTAATTCATGGCAATCCCATGTGATTCACAGAAGAACTGTGCTCCATAGGTTTTTCAATGTCTTTATTTAACATTTTGGAAGTACATAGCCAGACTTTTTTTCTGAGGTGCCTCTGAGTGGATTTGAACTTAACAACATCTTGGATAGTAGCTGAGCTCTTCCCTGTACCAGCTAGGGACTCCTATTTAGATATATGGAAATATACAGGCATACCTTGGCGATAGATGAGGTTTTCTGTGTCCACAAAAATTAAAAAAGTCCTGGGAACTGTATATGGGGTTGTTATGATCAGAACTGAATCGATGGCCCTTAACAACAACAATCTCAAGGAGACTGTGGCTTTAGTTCCAGACCACTGCAATAAAGCAAATATTGCAACAAAACAATGATTTTTTTTGGTTTCCAAATGCATATAAAAGTTCTCTTTATACTATATTATAATGTATTAAGTATGTAATAGCATTATAAAAAGAAATACTGTGGAAATTGCTTGAATGTGATACAGAGACACAAAGAAAGCACATGCTATTATTAGAAAAATGGAGCTGATAGACTTGTTTGTTGGCAGGGTTGTGACACATCTTCATTTGGTAAAATTGCAGTGTCTGTGAGATGCAATAAAGTGAAGGGCAATAAACTGAGGTATGCGTCCATATGGAGACATACAGACGCAGACATTACTTTATTTCTAATTTTAAACAATGATAGAAATTTTAGCATATATGCAATATAAAATTTTTATATATCAAAGAATCTGTAAGTTATATATCAATATTACTAAAAATAAGTTATTTTTATGATTAAGATATTATTTTTTCTAGTTCTGAATGACAATCATGGCAATTAAATTGAACTATTGGTTTTCCCACATATATGTACTTGCCAGTTCAGTAGAGCATTCAACTTTTTTACAGGGTCATGAAAATTAATCAGTTAAATTACTTGTTCTTATAAAAATCTCCCACATCAAAATTATTGTGCTTCATATGCCTTATTTTTTTTTTTACTGTTATTGTTTTATTTATCCTCCTTAAAAAGAGATAGCACAACTACTAGACTATATATAAAGTAATTTTATACTTTCCAATTGATCTTCCCTTGGGGGCTACTGTAGCTTTTATAAATAGCTTACTGACTTTGAAGAATCATAGTTCTGTTCTTAGGAACTCATCTGGAAAGGGTATTTATTTAGGGATATGGAGACCATGTGTGGAATTAAAACTGCAAGAAAAATACTGGGATTTAGACAAAGAAATGTTGGTTGGTTTAAAGTTGAAAGTTCGTTTCGTGAAAAATTATTGTTAGGTGGTGTCAAGTCAGTTCTAACTCATAGCGATTCTGTGCACAACAGAATGAAACACTGCCCAGTCCTGCACCATACTTACAGGCACTGCGTTTGAGCTCTTGTTGCAGCCACTGTGTCAATTCATCTCATTGGGTATCTTCCTTTTTTTTTTTTATGACCGTCTACTTTATCAAGCATGATGTGCATCTTGATAACATGTCTGAAGCACATGATACAAAGTCTCCCCATGCTAGCTTCGAAGGAACGTTCCGGATGTACTTCTTCCAAGACAGATTTGTTTTTTTTTCTGGCAGTCCATGTTTTATTCAATATTCTTCACCAACCATATGAATCAGCAGTTTCTCTGCTTGATATATATCCTAGAGAAACAAGAGCCATGACAAGAATAGATGTATACATACCCATGCTCACCACAGCACCATTCACAGTAGTAAAAAGATGGAGACAGCCTAAATGCCCAGCAGTGGAAGAATAGATAAACATATAAAAACAAGCAAGTTGTTTGCTGGGGAGCCATCAAGGCAAGCTGTTGGGTTCACTCAAGGCAAACCCCCTTCTAAGACTGAGACTCAAGGGGAATACATGAGCAGGCATGTGCTCTTGCTGGTGATCACGTTGGTCTACTGATAAGGGGAAGTGGGGGAAAAACAGCAATGAAGTTGTGAGCTAAGTCTGGCCACGTTCAATAGATTCCTGTCAACCTGGATTGAGACCTGGTTGGCCAGCAGTATGGCAAGACCTGGGGACTCCTGTGCCCAGGGACAGGGACATGGCCACAGAGGACTGGAGCGAAGAGTGAAGCATCCAACTGATATGAAGTGAGGGGAAATGCACAAGAACACCCATACTTGCAGATATTACCTTTTTGACCTGGCCTCAATGGCTGGATGATCAGAACTCGACTTAAGGAACAAAGAACAGGAAAAAAGAGTAATGCACTACAATTTGATGAACTTGACCTATACTTATGGATGTAGTATCTCAAAAGATGGAACAAATATTTACAATGAGGATCATTTCCATCCCCTCAGTACAGGGTTGACAGGGATGGGCAACTTAGACATCGGCTACCCAAAATGGGGGTGGGGTGGGGTTCAAAGGCAAGAAGTGACTGGATTACAGGCTTTCAAGAGGAAGCCTAGTTTCAGAGGGTGTGGGGGAAAGGTAGATTCTTCACTGAGTGGTTTCCAACCTGTCTGGATGGGGCTGGTGAAAGGAGATGGGGATAAGACTTTTGTGGTTAAGTAGTGAATAATTCCCATCAGGATTGATTGTGAGTGTTGCAAATGTAAAGGTGTGGGAGTGGTTGATCTTGCAGTCCAGGAGCAAAGGACCCTGGGACAATTAACGGAGAATAGCGGAGTTCGGGACTCTATCCAGAGAAGCAGTTATGGCAGAGATGATGTTGTCGAGAGATGGAGCATCTGGGGACTCTGGACTCAGAGAGGGAGAGGGGCTGTGTGTTGACGGCTAGGGGACAGGCATGTGGGGTGTACCCCTTGGTTGTTTGAATGGTTATATATTCCTGAGTGTTTCAGTGAACATCCA
>NW_006408812.1:2317085-2317818 GCF_000296735.1 Chrysochloris asiatica | reverse complement strand
GTAGGTCAAGTTCATCAAATTGTATCAGATTACTCTTTTTTTCTTCTTCTTTCTTCTCCTAGTTGGGCTCTGATCATCCCGTCATTGAAGCCAGGTCAAGTGGGTATAATCTGCATTTGTGGGTGTTCTTGTGCATATGCCCTCTCTTATCATCTGGATGCTTCACTCTCCACTCTGGTGCTGTGTGGCTATGTCACTAACTCTGGGCCCAAGAGTCCCCAGGTCTTACCACACTGCTGACCAACCAGGTCTTCACCCAGGTTCACAGGAGTCCACTGAATGTTGTAGGGCTTAGCTCTCAGCTTCATTGCTGTTTTTCCCTCACTTCCCCTTATCAGTGATGAACGTGGTCATCAGTCAGAGCATGTATTCCCATTGAGTCTTAGTCTTGCAAGGGGGTTTATTCTGAGGGGACCCGACCCCTTGCCTTGATGTCTCCTGGGTGAGCAACTTGCATGTTCTTGAAGTAATCAGTCAGTCTGACTATATTGTTTTGTATATTTCCTGTCGGTCTTTCTTTCAAGAAGTATCTTCTGTTCTTCTAGCTGCTCCAGGCTGGTCTGCCCATCCTTTCATGAGGAAATTTCCCACTTCTAAAGATTCTGGATGCTGTTCAAGATTCTACCCATAGTCTTATGTAATGCAGAGGCTCCACAGGAAGCCTCCTTCACTGAGCACGTTGTAGCCCCGTTTTAGGTATTTCAATCAGTTATAGGAAGAAGATGGACTTACA
>NW_006408812.1:2306206-2311397 GCF_000296735.1 Chrysochloris asiatica | reverse complement strand
GGTGTGGGAAGGAGAGTGGGAATATGCCCATAGATATATAAAGGTTTAACAGGATATTTGTACATGGGTATTTACCCTTACTGCAAACATATCCATGAATGTAGTGAAGTATGTTACTGTTAGGTGCTGTCGAGTCAGTTCTGTCTCGTAATGGGATTATATATAACAGTAAGAAATACTATCTGGTCTTACACCAACATCACAATCATTGTTACACTTGAATCCGTTGCTGCTGACACATTGCGAATCGATATAATTGTGGGGGTGTTCCTCTTTTTCACTGATGTTCTTACCGGGGACTGGTCCCTCCTGGCAATATGTCTGAAGTATGAGAGACAAAGTCTCACCATTCTGGCTACTAAGTATTTTGTCTGTACTTCTTAAAACACGGATTTGTTTGCTCTTCTGGCAGTCCATGATACTTTTAATATTTTTCTCCAACACCATAACTCAAATATATCAATTCTTCTACATCTTCCTTATTCATTGTTGAACTTTCACATGCTATTGAAAATATCATGGCTTGAGCTAGGTACACCTTAGTCCTCAAACTGACATCTTTGCTCTTGAACACTTTAAAGAGGTCTTGTGCAGCAGATTAACCTAATGCAATACGTTGTTTGATTTCTTTACTGTTGCTTCCATGAATGTTGATATTGAATCCAAGCAAAATGAAGTCTTTAAGAACTTTAATCTTTCTCTACTTTTCATGGTATTATTAATTGGTCCAGTGGTTAGGAGTTTTGTTTTCTCTATTTTGAAGTTCAATCTGTACTGAAGACTGTGGTCTTTGATCTTCATCAGTAAGTATTTTAAGTCCTTCCCACTTTTAGTAAGCAAGATTGTATCATACTATGTATCACAGATTGTTAATGAGTCTTCCTTCAATCCTGATGCCATGTTTTTCTTTATATAATCTAGCTTCTCAGATTATTTGCTTAGCATACAAATTGATTAAGTATGGTGAAAGAATAAAACTCTGGCACACACCTTTCCTAATTTTAAACCATTCGTTAACCCCTTATTCGGTTCTAATAGCTACCTCTTGGTCTGTGTACAGGTTCCTCACAAGCACAATTAAGTGTTCAGGAATACTCATTCTCCGCAATGTTGTTGATAGCTTCTCATGATTCACACAGTTGAAAGCCGTTACATAGTTAGTAACGTTAGCACAGATAAACATTTATCTGGTATTAATCTGTTTTAATCCAAGATCCATCTGATGTTAGCAATGATCTCCCTTATGCCAATTTCTCATCTGAATCTGGCCTGAACCTCTGGCAGTACCTGTCAATGTACTGTTGCAGTTGTATTTGAATTATTTTTAGCAATTTTACTTGCATGTGATATTAATGATTTTGTCAAAAGATTTCCACATTCCACTGGGTCACCTCTCTTTGGAATGGACAGAAATATGGATCACTTTCAATTAGTTGGTCAGGTTGTTCTTTTCCAAATGTCTTTGTCATAGATCAGTGATACTTCCTTCCAGTGCTTCGTCAGTTTGTTGAAGGATTTCAATTTGTATTCCATCAGTTCCCAGAGATTGTTCATTGCCAGTGCCTTCAGGGCACCTTGAACTACTTCTTTCAGCAGTATTGACTCTTCTTCCCCCACACCCTTCTGTTGCCTTTATTTTTCTTTCTTTTTTAATTGTGAACTGAGTGACAGTTTGCATGGAAGAACATTGACTTTACACCATTGTTTTATTGCAATGATTACAATTTCCTCCATGCATCATCATTCAAAAGTATTTGCTTCCATTCCTTCTATGTTTTTTTTTGGTGGGGGTGTGGGGAATAATTTAAACAGCTAAAGGACACATTTTGTAAGCCTGCCTCCTGGCCACCAGCACCCAGTCCCTCTATTTCCATGAGTCCAGAATCCTCTGCTGTTCCCTCTCTCCATGTCCTCATCACTGCCTCCATTAAATCTGTTCTTGAGATGATTTATAAATTCAGGTGGGATAGGTTCTAGACTATAGTTTTGCTTTCGTGGAATTGTTCTAATTTTCTTCAGTTTCAGCCTGAACTTGCAATGGAGAAACTGATGCTCAGTTCCAGAGTGTGCCCCTGTACAATTGATAAGTCTTGCAAAATTCTATCTCATGTGATCTCCAGCATCATTTCTATCATAAAGGTTATATTTTCCAACTACGGATCCTTTTTCTTTGTTTCCAATCTTTGCATTCCCATCACCAGTAATTATCAATACATCTTGATTGCATATTTGATCACTTTCAGAATGAAAAAACTGGTAGAATTCTTCAATGTCATCATCGCTGGCTTTAGTGATTGGTGTGTAAATTTGAGCAATAATTTTATAAACTTCTCTACCTTGTAGCTGATGTATGGATGTTATCCTGTCATGGATAGCATTATACTTTAATTTGTATCTTGAAATGTCCCTTTTGATGATTAAGGAGACGCCATTCCTCTTCAATTTGGCATTCCCTGTATAGTAAGCCATGTTGTTGTCAGGCCGATACCTGCCCATTTCAGCTCTCTAATGCCTAGGAGATCAATCTTTATGCATTCCATTTCATTTTTGACAACTTCCAATTTTCCTAGATTCATACTTAGTACATTCTATGCTATTAATGGAGGTTTACACTTGTTTCTGATTTTTAATTGTGCCCCATCAGCAAATAGTGGTTCCAATAGCTTCACTCCATTCACATCATCATTGTCAATTCTGCTCTATGAAAGCACCTTTTCCCAATGCATGTTGAATGCCTTCCAATCTGAGGGATTCATCTTCTGGTGGAGCATATAAGGGGAAACATTATGAAATCTTCTTAAACATTAGGGAATGATTTGCTGGGTCCAGGTGCTTAGGACCTTTGTCTCTAGGGACATTGTGGCCAATTGGCATAACACAGTCCACAAAAACAAAATTCTGCATCTCACTTGGGTGAGTAGCAATTGGATCTTAAAAACTCAGAATTGGTCATCTAAGGGCCAACTGTTCACTTTCCCTGTCTGGAGGGAAAAGGAGTGATGAAAATTGAAGATGCTTGGAATTAACTGGTACAATGGACTAATGAATGATATGAACATTAGTCTTTACAACCCTGAGACCACAAGAAATAGATAGTGTCCAGCTACCACTACCAACTTCTCTGGAAGGGATCACGTTAGAAGGTTCTGGATAGAGTAGGAGAAAATATCAAAACTCAAAGTCATAAGAAGGAACAGAGTTACTGGTCAAATCGAGACTGTTGGAACCCCAAAACTATGACCCTTTATCCCGTCTGGAACTTTCATGTGTGGGACTTACCTCACCCCCAACGTTTAGTTTTCAACTAAGCAGTAGATAGGTGTATGTAGGGGGGAGAGGGTAGGGCAACAACACAAGTGAAGTGACAAGTATATATACACCATAGAATGATTAACCATTCAAGATCAAAAGGACAACATTTACTTAAGGACAAAGTTTGGGGTTGTGGTGGTGAAAGAGGGAAGAATGGAAGTAGGAGGAATGGAGAGAAAGTGGAATAAGTGATGTTACATTGAGAAAATTGCAATCAAGATGAAGCAAGGTGTCTAATTTGTTGATTATGAAAACTGATGATCTACTGTATAAACCTTCATGCAATTCACTATAAAAAAATTTAGAAACAACAATAAGAGACACAGATTAATGTTATTGAAACAAGATATTTTCTATGAGTAAATGATTGCTCTTGCAAATTTCTACATGTGATCTCTAGTAGCTATTATTTCTATCACCAAGACGATATTTTCAACTACTTGTCCTTCCTGTTTGGTTTTAGTGTTCGAATTTCAATCACCAGTAGTTATCAATACATTTTGATTGTATGCTTGATCAATTTCAGACTGAAGACGGTAGAATTCTTCAATTTCTTTTTCTGTGGTTTTGGTGGTTGGTGTATAAATTTGAATAATATTTGTATTAATTGGTCTTCCTTGTTGGCACGTAAATATTATCCTATCATAAATAGCATTATATTTCAAGATAGATCTTGAAATGTTTTTGAAGATGAATGTACCTATACCATTTCTCTTCGATTTATCATTCCTGGCATAGTAAACCATATGATCTTCTGTTTGTGAATCACCAACACCAGTCCATTTTAGCTCCTTAATGCCTGCAATATCCATCTTTATGTGTTCCATTTAATTTTTGATGATTTTCATATTTTCTTGATTCATATTTGTACCTTCCACATTCTGATTATCAATGGATGTTTGAAGCTGTTTCTTTTTCTTTTGAATTGTGCCTCATAAACAAATAAAGGTACCAAAAGCTTTCTTCCTTACTTATCATTCAGGTTAATGAGGAGTCAGCTTCTCCTCTGTCATATTTTGAATGTTTTGCAATCTGAATGGTTAATCTTTGACCACTGTATCAGAAAATGTTTCACTGGTGTTCTTAAGGCTTTCAGGGACTAATCAATCCCTCAGAAATGGACTGCCTATTCCTACTTCTTAGTATAGTCTCAGTCTGGTAGCTCCGTTGAAACCTGTCCACTAAGAGTGACTGCTGATATTGAAAATACTTGTGGCATAGTGTGCAGTATCACATCAACATGTAGCCACCACAGTACGACAGTCTCATAGACTTAATAACCATATTTTACATGTTTAGAACCTTATATATTTTAGACTCATAGTTACCAGTCTGGAATTTCTAGGTTCCAAAGGGACCTACAAACTCAGGTTGATATCTCTGGTCATATTATCCTGGTCAGAATTTCTGATATGCTATATTATGTCTATGATTTATTAAAAATGAACAAATTTTGCTTTTTTTAAAAAATGACAATTTGTTGAGTTTACTTTTGAAACATAGAATTCATAGAGCAAAGTTAACCAAATGATCACTGGGGGAAGACTCATGCCATTTTGTAGCCTGGCCTGTATTGCCGTATATGTGAGATTGCTGCATCCAGAGTTGTTGTTCTTTTAATTAAAACATTTTTTTAGATTGATTGAACAACAGTGAGTGAAAAATATTGATACTAGTGTTCCAGTTTATAAAAGCACTGGCGTCAAACAAAACATGTTCAAACATGTGTCTATGATCAGTGGATGGTCTGTTCCACAGTCTGTACTTAGCAGACAAATTACCTCAGTTGTTGTTGTCAGGTGCCATCGAGTTGGAACCGACTCATAGCGACCCCATGCACGGCAGAACAAAACAATGTCCGATCCTGGGCCAACCTCAC
>NW_006408812.1:2296533-2304581 GCF_000296735.1 Chrysochloris asiatica | reverse complement strand
TCACTGGAGAAGGATGTCATGCTGGGTAAGGTGGAGGGTCAGAGAAAAAGAGGAAGACCCCTAACGAGATGGATTGGCCAGGTGGCATCATTGATGGAATCAAGTGTGGCAGCGGTAGTGAGGTTGGCCCAGGATGGGATATTGTTTTGTTCTGCTGTTCATGGGGTCGCTATGAGTCGGTTCTAACTTGATGGCACCTGACAACAACAACAACAATGCTTGTATTAGACTCATTAGGGTGCTTTGTAAGGGGAAAAAAAAAAAGTATCCTTTTTGTTTTTTTGCCATGGAAAAAAACTATTTTAAGATCAGGGCTAATGTGAAATTTTAAACAAAACTCAAGTGGATGTCCTTCCAAATCTTTGAAGCTTTGCAACAAATTACAGAAATTTTTTTCCCCCACAGAAATAACAATATTTAGATGCATCATGTGTTTTATGGAATAAATTAGTGATTAGCCTAGAAAGGGAAGACTGTCAACCTTGACAAATATGAACTCAAGTTAATAGTATCTGTTGCATCAGTAATTATATAGTCTTTTTTCATCTTTTTCTTGACTTCATAGTTTCCTCATTCATTGAGGTTGACGGTCTAACCTTTCCAGACTCATTTTCAATTATACATAACCATCTTGCCCTCAGCAAACTTTCAGTTGGATGGGTGCCAAAGTGTTGCATGAAAAGCAGCTAGTTCACAGAACTGATCGTCATATCAGTCTTTTAAGAAAGATTGACTCTAATGAAATGATTCTGTGGAACAAATTTCATCCAGGGTGAGTCTTGGATTAACCAGTATGATTCAGAGAATAAGGACAGTCAAAACAGTAGCTTCCAGGGGAATCTGATGGACCAGTTAAATTAAAGAGTAAGAGGTCAGTTTAGAAGGTCATAAGTGACTATTTCTGGGGAATCCAAAAGGATAATATTGATCTATTATCATGAACACAGAACAATCATGGAGGCTTAATAGGAAGAAATGTTAAGAAACTTGGAAAATTCATTAGTAAAATAAAGGCCAGTAAATCTGCTCCAATTATACTTTTACTGTTATGACCTGCTTATTCTTCAAGTGTAGTAAGGACTGTCCTATGAGAATGTCACTGGAAAACCTTACCTCACCTGCTCTACAATCCTGATCTTGTCCCTTCTGACATCTTTTGCTTCTCTAAACTCAAGGAATATTCAAAAAGAACAGGATTTTGAGTCTCTTGAGGATGCCAAAACTGTTGTTTTGATGTGGTGTAAATTGAAGGAATCCTGGTGTGGCACTATAGGATAAGCACTGTACTACAAGGTTGATTCGAACCACGAGATTGGCAGTTCAAAGTCACCAGCTGCTCCTCAGAAACCCTGTACAGGGTCTTGATGAGTTGGAACCAACTCGATGACACTTAACAGTAACAACAAATAAAAGAATGCGGAATTCTTTGGGGAATGATAGTGTTATTAAGTGCCAAAACAAAGCTAGGGATTAACAGAGAAACAGACTATCAGTTGCTCATATGCAAGTTCAGGCTGTTGTTGTTAGGTGCCATCCAGTTGGCACCGACTCATAGCGACCTTATGCACAGCAGAATGAAACTGCCCTAAAGGTACAAAAAATTAAAACCAGCTCATAAGAGTCAAAATAGGACCTTGAGTATATCCCACTTGAGTTTAGAGACCATCTCAAGAACAGAGTTGATGTGTTGAGCATAATGACTGAAAACCAAAGGAGTTATGGGATAATATAATGAAGATCACACATGAAGAAAGTAATAGGGAGTAAAAAGACAGGAAAGAAAGAAAAGATCAAAACAGATGTCAGAAGAGTCTCTGAAACTTGCTCTTGAGTGCAGAGAAACTAAAGTGAATGAAACAGATGAGATAGCAAAAGAACTGAACAGAAAATTTAAAAGGGCAGCTTGAAAAGACAAAGTAAAATATTATAAAGGAACGTGTAAAGACATGGAGTTAGAAAACCAAAACGTTAGTCAATGAACAATGATCAAAGAATGTCTTTGGGTGCCTTTCATTCTAGTAGGGATTAAGAGAGAAAGACAATAAGTAATAATTGGTGGTGGTGGTTCTTAAGTGCCGTTGAGTCAGTTCCGACTCATAACAACCCTGTATCGGGTTTCTGAGGAATGTCTGGTGGGTTTGAACTGACAACTTTGTGGTTAGCAGTCTAGTGCTTATTCTATAGTGTCATACCAGGACCATTAGCAGAGAGAAGGGTCAGCAAAAAAAAAAAAAAAAAAAAAAGAGGGAGGCCCTCAATAAGATGGGATTGACCCCGTGGCAGCAATCATGGGCTCAAACAAAATAATTGTGAGGATTACACAGGACAAGGCAGTGGGTCATTCTTTTGTACTTAGGGACAGTATGAGTCAAGACTAGTACAACAGCACCTAACAAAACAAACAGAAACTGTATGTTTATCTGTAAAATTGAGTAATATTCTCAGACAACTCTAAGCATATTTTTCATCCTTATGAGTCTCCAGCCACAAATTCAAAAATCTCGAGGGATCCCAAAATTTATTTCCTATGTGGAACTCTCCTTTATATTGCAGGGAACATTGCAAGTTTCTTCTCATCCCAGCAAAAGGAAGTAACGTTCCCTACTCATTGTATAATCCTAAAATGCCACAACTTATTTTTACAAAGGTGACTCTTAGGTGATTGTTGTTGAATACCTTTGCTCTGAACTAAACTTATAACTTAGAATCTAGATTAGTTGAATTTTACTCCTGTGAAGTTATGGTATGGCACTATACAGTAAGCACTGGACTACTAACCACATCTAAGCTATATAATAGGACTCCTGGTATGATGCTCTAGGATTAGCACTGGATTGTGAACTACAAGGTCGGCAGTTCTACTCTACCAGGTGATCTTTGGAAACCCTATATGGGGTCTCTATGAGTAAGAACTGACTTGACAACACTTAGCAACAACAAAAAAAGCGTTTTTGCAGTTTTTTCAATTTTATACTTTTTATCTAATAGGAGAAAGGCTTCACATTCATTTATCTCAGTCTGTCCTACTGTGGTGGCTTGTGAGTTGCTGTGATTCTGGAAGCTATGCCATGGGTATTTTAAGTACTTACCAGCAGGGTCACCCATGGTTGACAGGTTTTAGATGAGGTTTCAGATGAAGACAGACTAGGAAGAAAGAGTGATGAACTACTTCCGAATATTTAGTCACTGAAAACCTTATGAATAGCAGAGAAACACTGTCAGAGATAGTGCCAGAAAATGAGCCCCTGAGGTTGGAAGGCACTCAAAATACGACTGGGGAAGAGCTGCCTCCTCAAAGTAGAGTTAACCATGATGATGTGAATGCAGTAAAGGCTGTGGGAGTAAGCCCTTGGGACCTTCATTTGCTGATGGGGCATTACTCAAAATGAAGAGAAATAGCTGTAACATCCTTTAATATTTGGAAAATGGAATGTACAAAGTATAAATCTAGGAAAATTGGAAATTGTCAAAAATGAAATGGAGCACACAAACCCTTATATCTTAGGCATTAGTGAGCTGAAATGGACTGGTATTGGCCATTCTGAGTCTGACAACCACATGATTTACTGTGCTGGGAATGGCAAATTGAAGAGGAATGGTGTTGCATTCATTGTCAAAAAGAGCATATCCAGATGAGTCATGAGGTATAACGCTGTCTGTGATAGAATAATATCCATGCACCTACAGGGAAGACCAGTTAATACCACTATTATTCAGATTCACGCACCAACCGCTAAAGCCAGTGAGGATGAAATAGAAGAATTCTACCAAATTCTTCAATCTGAAATCGATCAAACATGCAATCAAGATGTATTGATTATTACCGGTGATTGGAATGCAAAGGTTGGGAACAAAGAAGAATCATCAGTAGTTGGAAAATATGGCCTTGCTGACAGAAATGATGCTGGAGATCGTATGGTAGAATTCTGAAAAATCAATGATTTGTTCCTTTCACATACCTTCTTTAGAGCACATAAGAAACAACTATACACAAAGATTGACTACGCAAAGGTTTTCAATTGTGTGGATCATAACAAGTTATGGACAACATTGGAAAGTATGAATATTCCAGAACACTTAATTGTGCTCATGAGGAATCTGTATCTGGACCAAGAGACAGTTGTTCGAGCAGAACATGGGAACACTGAATAGTTTAAAATTAGGAAAGGTATGCGACAAGGTTCTAGTCTTTCACCATACTTATTCAACCTGTATGCTGAGCAAATAATCTGAGAAGCTGGGTTCTATGAAGGAAAACATGGCACCAGGATTGGAGGAAGACTCGTTAACAACTTGTGATATGCAGATGATACAACCTTGCTTGCTGAATACAAAGAGGACTTAAAACATTTACTGATGAAGATCAAAGAGCACAGCCTTTGGTGTATGGATTGCATCTCAATGTAAAGAAAACAAAAATCCTCACCACTGGACCAATAAACAACATTCTTATCAACGGAGAAAAGATTGAAGTTGTCAAGGACTTCATTCTTCTTGGATCAACTATCAACACTCGCAGTCAAGAGATCAAATGACGTATTGCATTAGGCAAATCTGCTGCACGAGACCTTTTTAAAGCGTTGAAGAGCAAAGCTGTCAGCTTGAGTAGTAGTAAGGTGTACCTGACCCAAGCCATGGTATTTTCAATAACCTCATATGTAAGCGAAAGCTGGACAGTGAATAAGGAAGACAGTAAAATAATTGATGCTTTTGAGTCATGGTGTTGGAGGAGAATATTGAAAGTGCCATGGGCTGCCAAAAGAACCAATAGATCTGTGTTGGAAGAAGGGCAGCCAAAGTGCTCCTTGGAGGCCAGAATGGCCAGACTTCATGTTTAATACTTCGGATATACTTTCAGGAAGGACCAGTCGCTCCAGAAGGATAGATATCATGTTTGTTAAGGTGGAAGGTAAGAGAAAAAGAAGAAGACCTCCAGCAAGATGAACTGGCAAAGTGGCAGCATCAGTGTGCTCAAGTGTGGCATTGATAGTGAGGTTGGCCCAGGATCGGGCAGTGTTTTGTTCTGCTGTGCATAAGGTCGCTATGAGTTGGCACCGACTCTATGGCACCTTACAACAACAACAACATGCCTAATATGTAATGGATGCCTTAAGCCATAATAGTCTAGGTATAAAAATCAGTTTGACAGTACAAAATCAGTCACTAACAACGCATTGTCAGTGATCATCAAAGAGATAATTTGATCTTTTTAATGTGACATCTCACCTCATGTTGAGATTGAATGCTTTATTATAGAATATATGACTGATGATAATGGCAACTAACATATATAGAACAGATCATTATAATGTTACTTGCCTTGTTTATTATTTGTAACTTTAATAACAACCTAATGAATCAGGCATTATGAATATTTTCCTTTTACACAGAAAAGCCAGAGCCTAAGGTTAATTATCTTAAGTGTTACACAGTGATTGGACTGCAATAGAAATAGTACCAGGATTTAAACCCAGGTCTTAATGTTTCCTAATGGTAATGGTGTTCTACTGAACTTTTTCAAAGGTGGATCATGACAGTTAGAATATCTCTACCACACATCTTCAGAAAGCTTCTCCCCCACCCCTCGTACAAAATTTACTTAGCTGTAATTCGTCTAACTTACTTTCTCTACTTTTAAGTCAGCTGTGTTGTTATGTGATGTGGAATAGGTTCCGATTCATAGCAACCCTGTGCTGGGTTTTCAAGCAGCAGCTGGTAGGTTTATAACTGCTGACCTTATGGTTTGAAGAGTAGTGTTGATCCCATAGTGCCACACCAGGAGTCCTATTATATAGCTTAGATGTGGAGTCCTGATGTGGCGCTGCAGGTTAATGCGCTGTACTGCAAGGTTGGTTTTAACAGCAACTTTAGCAGTTCAAGCTCAACAGTTGTTCCTCGGACACCCTATACAGAGTCGCTATAGGTCAGAACTGACTTGATGGCACTTAACAATGGGATATAAAAGTGAATTAAACACGGAAATTCTGCTTTATGTTACTGAAGTGACAAATTGGCAAAGAGAAATTGATGGTTGCCAAATACTTCCAAACCTTTTCCAACCTCTTGATGCTCATCAGTGATAAGCTTATTCTGCATGTGTGGTCTAGAATGTTAGAAAGTATGAAAACACTGCCACGTCCTTAAAAGACACTATGTGAATAATAAAACCCAGAAGGAATAGGATGTTGCTTATTTTCCATTAACCACCTTTAGCTTCAAGTATTGAGAAAGCCTGCTTCTCTGTTCTTCTGACTCCAGTTCTCTCACTAAAGGGAAGGCGTGTGCATTTCTGCCACTGATGATATTTGTGACTTTTAGATAAACAGTGCCGTCCAGTCTCCTGTGTGTTGTTCTTTTCAGCATCAATAAATTCATTTAAAATAAATAAAGTTTTATGAATGGATCAGATTAGTTCTTTTTGTGCTGGACAATGAAATAATCAGATTTTAACTTATGTTTAAAATTTAGAGAGGCTTCCTGTTAAAAATAGCATTTGGCTGTAGTTGCTGACACAGCCTCTTCTAATTTCCTCCTAAAAGACCAATGGAGGCCTGGCGAGGGTGGGGATGAGGCTAGGGGACTCACAATAATGGGGGGAAATGAAAAGACTGGTCGTCAACTGTGAAAGTTTTGATACATTTCCCCCACCTAAAATGAATGGGTTAGGAAAAACTGGATTGTGTCGTGAAATAGATAATCCAGCCAGTTTTAAATAGGAAATGTAGAGGTTTTTTTTTTGTTTTTTTGTATGTGTGTGTGTGTGTGTGTTTTCTTTTATCATGTCTGTCACTTGCTCAGAAACCCATGATCTCTAAACAGCTAGCAAACTGGACAGTCCTCCATCTGCTGTACGGGTGCTGGTTTTTTGAAGAAGCTGTAGTATTACCATCACTCTCCTTCCTTTTGATCTCCTCATCTGTGTGCCTCCATTCTCTTGTCTACCTCCATCCAGCAGCTGTCAGCAGCAAGAAGGTGAAAGGACTGTGAGACATGGAGCTGCTGACTGCTGTATCCTGAAAGGAAGGGCTCAAGATGGGGAGAGAGAATGAAATGTAGGCATTTTAATCTTTGGGTGTGCCTTTTTCAGGCTGGCAGTAAGTAAGAAGGGCCCTCTACAGTCCAGAAGACCAGCTTCAAGTTAGTGTCCGGCAATCACTGAGAAGAATTGGATTAGCTCATCACTATATTCCTGATACAGCATTGAAAAGGAATGTTAGACACCATCATCAATAACATCATCATTACAGGAAGAGGCAGAAGAAAAACTCAGTGATGCAGATGGGACTTATTAAAAATACAGTGCATTAGGGGAAGAGTCTTTCATATGGAAGATGTAAGAGAAAAGCATACTTAAAAAAAAAATTATTGCGAATTATGTGATAGGTTACATGGGAGAATATTAGCTTTACATTCATCCTATCGTATATCGTTTCATTGCCATGGTTACAATCCCCTCCATCCATCATCAGCCAACCAAAGGGTATACCCTGCAAGGCTGCCTTCAGGTCATCAGCACACAGCCCCGAGTCATTAGCACACAGCTGGCTCTAAAGTCCCCAGCTGCTCCATCTCTCCACGTCACTGTCTCTGCCTCCATCTCTGGTGTCACTGCCGCTCTGGGTAGGGTCCTGCTCTCCGCTCTTCTCCCTTAATGGTCCCAGTGACCTCCGCTCCTAGACTGCAAAGTCAATCACTCCCCTCCTTTTACTACGAAACCTCTACCTTTACATTACCAACCCTCACAATCAGTCCTGATAACAACTATTCACTATTGTATCGCAAGAGACCTATCCACATTTCCTTTAATCAGCCCCATCCAGACAGATTGGATACTACTCAGTGGAGATTCTACCTTCCTCCACGCCCTCTGGATCTAGGCTCCCTCTTGAAAGCTTGTAAGCCAGTCACTTATTTCCTTTGTACCTCCCCTCCCCCTTTTTGGGTAGCCAATGTCCAAGTTGCCCATCCCTATATACTCTGTGTATGGAGGGGGTGGGAAAGATTCTCGCTGTAAAGATTTGTTCCCTCTTTTGAGCTACTGCATCCAT
>NW_006408812.1:2292011-2293103 GCF_000296735.1 Chrysochloris asiatica | reverse complement strand
TATCAACCCAGTGTACTAAAGAAGCAAGCCTGATCTTTGATATAAAGACTCCTAACCTTTCAGTTGGAATTTTGGGTAACTTCATTATTCATCAAATTGTAGCAATTTACTCTTGTTCCCTGTATCAACTTTATCTCTATCTGATTGAGTTCTAATCAGCAAACCATCCAAGCTAGGTCCAATGGGTACTGTCCACAAGTTTGGGAGTTCTCATACACCTCCTCCACACTTCAGACCAACTGAATGCTTCAATCTTAACTGTAGCCCCTAGTAGTTAGGTCAGTGTCCTTGGGCTCAGGAGTTCATGCATCTCCCCGAACTTCTAACCAGCCAGGCTTTCTTGTTTTCTCTCTCATCTCAAAATCATGGGTGGCTATGGAACATGGCAAAACTCAGCCTGCATCTTCATTGCTTCATTCCCCCCACTTCCACTCTCCGTTTGACCACAGCGGTCACCATGAAGCATGCAAGACTGCTTTTAAGTTCCCTCTGATTTTCAGTCTTAGAAAGGGGTTTACCAAGATGGGCTGACTTTTCTTGCCTTAATGGCTCCAAGACAAACAGCTTGCTTGATATTGTTACTGTCAAACAGTGTTCTTTTCCCACCTTCCCCCACCCCCCATTCCCCATCCTGCCGCCACACAAACACACACTGCTGCTCTTTCTTTCAACAAGTATCTTCTATTCCTTTAGTCGTTAATGTTGGTCTGCATGTTTTTTCAGTTGTAAATGTTACATTCTCTAAGGTTCTAGGTTGTTGTTGTTGTTAGGTGCTATCAAGTTGGTACCGACTCATAGCAACATTAAGCACAGCAAAATGAAACACTGCCCGATCCTGGGCCAACCTCACTACGGTTGCCACGCTTGAGTCCATCGATGCTGACACTTAGCTAATCCATCTCATTGGGGTACTTCCTCTTTTTCTCTGACCCTCCACCTTACCAAACATGATATCCTTCTCCACTGATTGGTTCCTCCTGACAATATGTTTGAAGTATGAGAGATGAAGTTTGGCCATTTTGGCCTCCAAGGAGCACTCTGGCTGCACTTCTTCTGAAAGGATCTATTGTTTCTTTTGGCAGCCCATGGCAC
>NW_006408812.1:2288696-2291790 GCF_000296735.1 Chrysochloris asiatica | reverse complement strand
TTTCTAGACTGCTGCTTCTGTGAGTGTTGATAGTTGATCCAAGAAAAATGAAGCCCTTGACAACTTCAATCTTTTCTCCATTGATATTTTTTGCTCTATAGTTATCTTCATTATAGATTTAAATCTCTGATTCCCTATCTTCAGTCTTGTAGCTTTGTTTTACTCTGGATACTTCTATATCTGGATGGAATTCTGACTAGTGGTGCTCCATATATCAATCTACAGTTGTCTGATGTTGTTGGTTCTCAGTCCAATGGACTCCTTTTCATAATTTTTTAAAGTTGTCTTAGCTTTAACAAATTTCTTTAATTTGTGTTTATCTGGAAATGTTCTATTTTTGCAGTCATATTTGAGGCATCATTTTTCTGTGTACATGATTCTTGGTTGACAGTTGTTTTCTTTTAGAGTTTTGTAAATGTATCCCTATTGCTATCTTTCCTGAATGGGTTCTGCTGAGAAGTCAGAATTTAATCTTATTTGTTTTGCTTTGGAGGAAACATTTCGTTTTTTCCAAGTTACTTTCAGGATTCTTTCTTTGTATTTGATTTTGGAGAATTTGATTATTAAATGTCTTGGTGATTTTTTACTGGTATCTATCCTGTTTGGGGTTCAGTAAGCTTCTTGAATACTTATCATCTTACCTTACATGATGTTAGGGAAATTTTCTTTGGGCATTTCTTCGACTATCTTTTCTGTTGTTTTCTTTGTATTGTCCTCTTCTGGAATTCCAATCTCTCATAAGTTATTCCTCTTCTTTTGTCCCTCATGAAACTTAGGCTTTTTTCATATGTTTTCATTCTTTTCTTGGATTGTTCTAACTTACTATTACTATTAATTGAGAGGCTATCTTTAAGCTTGCTAATTTTATGTTCCATTGATTCCAATCTACTCCTTTGCCCTTTAAATGTATTGTCCATTTCTGATATCTTAGTATTGATCTTCTGGATTTATGTTTGCAGGCTTTTGTATTGTCTCCAATGCTGTATCTATATTGTTTGATTGTTCCTGTAACACTTTGCTGAACTCTTCCTTGTTTTGCTTGATTTTTTGTGAAGTGTTTGAATGTACCTCAATAGCATTCTCCTGAATTATTTTTCAGGTAGCCCAAGTGTCTTTTCTTCCTCTGCCTCTTGGTTGGTTGTTTGAGCTACTCTGTCTTGTTTCTTCATGTGAACAGAAATTTTCTACTGCTTTCTAGGCATTGTGGTGTTGCATTTGTATTAGGTTGATGAATGTATGTTGGTATATTCTAAGGTACTCACCAATTGCCCCCTGATGCATGCAGTCACGAGGTAAGGTTCTCTGTTCACTGTTATTACAGTTCAATTCAGAGAGGATATAGTTAATGTTGGATGTGTTTGCTGCTCTGGTGTATAGCAGGTGATATTGGCTCTTGCCCCAATCATGGTGTTATAGAGGATACAACTCAAACTTGCCTGTATGGCTGCAGTTACTGATTCCTGTTGTGTGGTGCAAGAAGAAGAAAAACAACCAAAATTAAAACAACAAAAAAAGTCCACACAGTGAAAAATAGAATTCATTGTTTTCTCTTCACTAATAAGCGATTTTCTGTGCCACCTACTGATCTCTTGCCTTCACAGCTGCCCGAGAAAGTTCAGAATGGCCACACTGTGTCTGACAAACCCACACAGATCACCCACCTTCTTTCCTGCCTATCCCCTCATCCTACGCATCTGTTCAACCCAGTTTCCTGGTGAGAGCAAGTCCAGGGTTGGCCTAGGTTGACTTTGCAGATTTGGATCAGAGCCTACCCCAGTGGGGTTATTGTATATAGTTCCTACCCAGGGCTCACAACCCCCATGTGGCTCTTACTGCCTGGAAAGAGGGACATTCCCTGACGTTGTATGCTGGTCAGAAAAAAGGGGAATAAAATTGCACCTATGTCTCTACTATACACAGGTTTCTGCATCATGAATATGTTTTTTCATCTCTAAAACTGCTCACAGACTCTCAAGAGGACTGTGGCAGGTTCAGTCTGCTGCTGCTACTCATCTGTCACATCCTCTCCTTCAGCATCTATTCAAATTTTTTCCCAGTAAGCACAGGATTCACTTTTTATTCCTTCCTCTGGAACTCATCGGAATGTCTTCTGTATCTGTCTTGTCCGGTTTTCAGCCTTTCTGCCTAATCCACCATCTTTTTCTGACCCACCTAATGCATATTTTAATAAAAGACAAAAAAATATGCAAGGAGCCCTAAAACTGCAATATGCATTTTCTGTTGAGTTGATTCCTACTCTTAGTGTACCTGTAGTATGTACAGAATAGAACAGCCTTATAGAGTTTGTTGCTTTTGTTAAGTGCTGTTGAGTAATTTTCAACTCACAGCTACTCTATGTAGGGTTTCCTAGGAGCAGTTGGTGGGTTTGAGCTTCCAGTCATGGCTTAGCAGTCCAATGCTTAGAGTTTATATGGCTGTAAATCTCTACACAAGTAGACTGCTACATTTTCTGCACAGAGCTGCTGGTAGGTTTGAACTGCAAAATTGTTGGTTAGTAACTGGATATTTAACCAGTACACCACCTAACCCAAACTGCTGTCTCGTTTGATTCCATCTCATAGTACCTTTTTAGGACCAACTATAACTACCTATAGAATTTTCATGGCTGTAAATCTTGATGGAAGCAGACTACTAAGTCTTTCTATCATGGAGTGGCTGGTGGGTTAGAGCCACTGACCCTTTGGTTAGTATTGTAGCTCTTTAATCAATATGCTACCAATTCTCCTTAAAACTGTGATGATGTCATTGTTGTTAAGCACCATCGAGTTGGTTTTGACTCATTATGACCCTGTATAGGGTTTTCAAGGAGCAGCTGGTGGGTTTGAACTACCAACCTTGTGGTTCACAGTCCACTATTAATTCTATAGAGTCATACCAGAAGCTATTTTTGTTGTTGTCAGGTGCCATCGAGTTGGAACTGACTCATAGTGACCCAACGCATACCAGAATGAAACAATGTCTGATCCTGGGCTAACCTCACTACCGCTGCCACACTTGAGTCCATCAATGATGCCACCTGGCCAAACCATCTCGTTAGGGGTCTTCCTCTTTTTCTCTGACCCTCCACCTTACC
>NW_006408812.1:2286545-2287751 GCF_000296735.1 Chrysochloris asiatica | reverse complement strand
TATTTCAACATCCTGAACTCGTTTTTTTAAAAGATCAAATTACTGAGGAATTACAGGCATTTTGAGCTTTTGCCTGCCTGCACGCGACTCCCGCTTCCATGCCTGCACTGGCAAGTGCCTCTGCCCCCTGCAGACATTGGAATGCAGGGCTAGAGCAAACCCACTTAGAAGGCTGCATTTCCAGAGAAAAGGAAGCATAAACTAACAAAGCCGAACAAATAGAAAGGGATATCGGTGTGGATATCAGGAAATTCAGGGTACCCATGGTACAGAGAGACTGAGAGAGGCATCTTTTACGTCATCAAATACAGACACTACCTCCCTGCAGCCATTACTCCCAGCCCTCTACTGCCCCAGCCTAGACAAGCTCTCTTCCAAGCCGCCGAGGTCCAGGGTCCCCAAGGTCCAACACACCGCATAGCCAGGTCGCAGAGGCCCAGGGCCCCAGAGGCCCAAACCGCCCGCCCTAGGCTCAACCCACCCACCGGAGGCCCAAACGGCCCGCCGCTGAGACCCAGGCTCAACTGAGGCCCAAAAAAGTTACTCTGAGTTAAGCAATAAGAGAGTGAAAAGGGAAGACCACATCCTGATCACATCGTCTTAGAGGTAATCAGAAAACATAAAAAATTACCAAAACACATACTTAATTAATTATTAGTTCCACAGATAAACATTAAACATGTCCAAGAAGCAAAAGCAGATGACCATATCGGCACATGTCCAGAAAAAAGATAAAATATCTGAGACAAATGAACCAGAAGTAGACCTTCTTTCCATGCTGAAAGGAGGGCAGGTCTTGGAGATACCTGAGAAAGAATTCAGAAAAATGATTATAAAATGTCTCAAAACACTTTACAATGGAGTTGAGACAAATAAGGAAGAAGTCAGAAAAGTGCTACAGTAACAATCAAACAAGATAGATACAGCATTGGTAAAAATCCAAAACCTACAGAAAGAGGTCCAAACAATCAACAACAAAATGGCAGAAAAAGAAAAGTCCTGAAAGGGCAGAGGAGTAGAATAGATGAGATGGAAGGAAGGATCAGTGAACTGGAAGACAAGTCTCTCAGTACCACTAAGATAGAAGACCAATCCCAAAAAGGGTAAAAAATTCAGAGGAAGGTCTAAAATTCATGTTGTACAACATGAAGAGGAATAACCTAAGAATTATTAGCATTCCAGAGCAAAATTGGTCCCACAAGTCCA
>NW_006408812.1:2260133-2279095 GCF_000296735.1 Chrysochloris asiatica | reverse complement strand
AAAGAAAGAAAATCCTATGGAGCAGACTACTCTTCACCCTGGAATTGCCATGTGATGGAACTGATTCTTGGAAGTACCACCACAACATGAGGGCTGCTTTAATGTCAGGGTCAATAAGCTAATCTTGCAACAAACTAGTCTTATTTTATGTTAATAAGGGTTAAGATAGCATATTGTCTGTCAGATTAATTTCCTAGGTAAATAAAATCTGTGTCCGTACATTTTGTTTTAGAACATTCAAAGATAAAAAGTATGGTCAATGCTTGCATTTTTCATTTGGTGAACAATTTGATCAGTGTAACGTGACAGTTTTGCAGCCTAGTCTCTAACCAGGTGGCATAAAGATGATGAATCTTAAAAGAACAAGTTTTGGTGGCAATACTTTTTTGTTTTTTGACTTAACATGTACTATAACTAAATATTTGGTACTTAAGAAATCTGTGAGGATAGCGTAGAAAACATTTTTGAGTTATTTTGATCCAGAGTGTGAGCAAATTACTTAATAGCTACTATAATTTAAAAAGTAAATTATTTGCATTCATCCAGTGACAAACCCTCCTCTTTTGTGATCTCCAGGAACTCAGTTAAAGATTTGTATTGTGGTGGGAGAATGGTTTGGGTGATTTTCATCTGTAAGTAATTAAACTTTGGTTATTTTATTTGAAATTCTACCTCCGCAGTGAAACTCACTAATTTGAATATGGAAAGTAAATTTTCACCCTCCCTTTCTGCCTTGCAGATGATTCCCTAGAGCTTTTGAAGTGGTTAGAAGTATTGCAAAAGAAAAGAGAAATTGAAAGTTGAAAGAATTTAATTAATGAAACTGTTAAATTTATTTTGTATACAGATTTCTCAGTATGAGGCAATGATCTTTGGCCCTGTTTTTTTTTATAAGGAAGAGATTAAGTAAGGTTAGAAAGCTAGATGATATATGCTATAAAGTTGAAGAACAAAAATTTAGATGTATTTAAAGATCCAGAAATATGCAGTAGTTCCTAATTCTAAAACAGTCATCAATGGGGTGTCAGAATATGTGGTACAGCCTGTAGGAGATGGTACTTGACAGGACAGCCTTGTTTTTCTGCCTTTGACTGGGTGAAATTGTACACTTTTCTATCACAACTAGTGGAAAAGGAATCCTGGTGTGGCGCTGTAGGATAAGCACTGAACTGCTAACCGCACGGTTGGCTCTTCAAACTCACCAGATGCTCCTCAGAAATCCTATACAAGGTCACTGTGAGTTGAAACCAACTCAATAACACTTCACAACAAAACTAGTGGAAAATATCTGCATTTTCTATCTCTGGCAAGTTTCTGCCTTACACAGGTTCTGGCTTTTGAAGGTTTTGCTGCATAAGTAATCTCACAAAAGGACAAGGCCTGTTCAAACATACTCAGGGAGCTGCAGAAAATGAGATTTGGCAATCTGCTTCCATGAAGATTAAGGACAAGGGCTGTTTCTTACTTCTTCCTCAATTTCTTGGTCTAGAATAGCAGTCTGTATACATAGTAGCTTTGTTTAACTATCCATCAAGAAGATTAAAATTCTGAGGCAGAAGAATTCACTTTATGTACTCTAATTAAATTTGTGTCCATAGGTCTGTTTAAAGTTCCTGAGTGTTGCAAATGATTTACACAGGACTGCTGATGTGAAACTGAGGATAATCACTGGACTGCTAACCATGAGGCTGGCAGTTCAAACCCACCAGTGTCTCCTCAGAAATCCTATACAGAGTCGCTGTGAGTCAGAACTGATTCAACAACACTTAACAACAACAACTAGCCTAAAGGTTGGCAGTTCAAACTCACCCACAGAAGCCACAGAAAAAAGGCCCTGGCAATCTGCTTCCATAAGGTTTACAGCCAAGAAAATGCTATGGAACTCAGTTCTGCACTGCAACATATGGTCACTATAAATTGAATCTGTTAGTTACAGATACTCACTTTTCAGTTTTTGCAGTAATTTAGTTGGGGATGTCTTAGCTGGGGATGGGAATGTCTCTACCGCATCCCCAGCTAAACATCAATGAACACTGAGATTATAGTAAATTCTGATTTATACTTAAACCCAGTTTTGGAGGTTGGCAGTCCTGAGTCTTATTTATTCTAGGCATTTCTCCTGTCAGTTCTTTTGTAAGAAGCTCCTGGCCTATTTCTTCTCAAAGTCTACTTTCATTGTATCTTTTTGTCTGTCTCTCTCAGAGCATCCTGTTCTACTCCATTCTTTATTCCTTTGTATATGAGTACATGTATTTTTCACTTGTGTCTTGAGTGTTAGAAGTAATATGGTGCCATGCTTAAGAGAGAGGATGCTGGGGAAAACCTGGATTCAGATCCTAGCTCTGCTACTTACTACTTGGGTAATCTTGAATAAGTTATTTAGTCCTTCTCTATCCAAGCTTCCTGATGTTTAAAATTGGGATAATAATATTATTATCTTTGCTGTTCTGTGCATGATACAAATATGTGGTAAACATGTAAGGTACTTAGAACAGTGTCTTGGGTGTGTCTACATTCCCGTGTCTATCTCTAAAGACTAGTTACAACTTGATGTTACCTATTTTATCCAGCGTATTTTCTAACCAACTATGGTCATATTTCACTTTGGCAAAGTCTAGACTCTACTCTCTGCTTGTTTTACCCATGCCCTGTGAGTTCCTGAAATAAGCTTCAGGTCAAGTCTCATATCCTTCCCTTTTCTTACTATCAAAAGAAAGACATGGGCCCTGGACTCTCAAAACTCATATAGGAAGACCTGTGAAAGCTAAATTCTGTGTAAGGTAGAAAATTATGGTTGTTGTTGCTAAGTGCCTTTGAGTCGGTTCCGATTCATAGCTACCCCGTGCAGGGTTTCTAAGGAGTGGCTGGTGAGCTTGAACTGCCGATTTTATGGTTCAAACTGACCTTGCAGTCTATCACATTAACCCACATCGCTATAAAAGGACTCACATATTTTTCATTAGAATGAGAGAGAGAATAGTGGTAAGACTGCACCCCTTTGAATGTGGAAAACTTGCAAGACCCTGGAAAACAAGACAGTCCGTTGAGTGCCTGCTATCACAGGTGCCAACTAGATTGTCAACTTTTGAGTATAAGCACAGAGATGCTTTATGGTGCACCCAAACATTCTTTATTCCAGTACTGAGCCACAAAGGTCAACACATGCTGGTCATAAAATTGTAATTGTTGTTAATCTGTTTTTCCAAAGAGAAATGTGTAAATAATATATAATGGTATAGTTGAGGGTGGTGGTGACTGTATGCCATCAAGTTGGTTCTAATTCATAGCGACCCTGTATAAGGTTTCAAAGGTGCTAAACCTTTAAAGCAGAAAGCCTCAACTTTTTCCTGCAGAATGGTTGCTAGATTTGAATTGCTGACCTTGCGGTTAGCAGTCCAACTCCTTACCTACGACACCATCAGACCTCCTTATAATTTAGGGTTGTTGTTGTTGTTGTTAATTGCTGTTGAGTTGATTCTGAGCCATAGTGACCCTGTATAGGGTTTCCAAGGAGCAGCTGGTGAGTTTGAGCTACTGATCTTGCACTTCAAACAACTTTGCAGTCTGACGCATTAGTCCACAGTGCCACACCAGGACTCCATAATTGAGGGTAGTCATATGCTATATATAATTTCAACTGCTACTAAAAACAAAGGCTGGTTCACATTCTATATACCTTTATCCTGTTGTCTGACTAACATGGAATTGTCTTAAGTAAGAATTTGATACAGATGATGAATACTTTTCATTTACTGCTTGGTAGACTTTGGCTGTAAGAAAACTACATTACAGCAATATAGACATTATGATAACTAACATAGTGGTAGTGGTGGTTGTGTGCTGTTGAGTCAATTTACACTTATAATGACCCTGTTTAAGGTTTCCGAGGTTGTAAATCTTTACAGGAGCAGAAAGCCTTACTTTATACTGTGGAGTTTTTGGCGGCTTCAAACCCCCCACCTTGTGGCTAGCAGCCGAGCATGTAACCCACTACACCATTTGGGCTACTTGTAACTAACATGCTGTATAGTGCTTATGTACCATATAGTATCTGACCCCTTGTTGTTTAGTTGCCATGATGTTGATTGTTGTTGTTGATATGTGCCATGGAGTTGGTTCTGACTCATAGCAACCCTGTACAGGGTTTCCAAGGCTGTAAATCTTTATGGGAGCAGAAAGCCTCATCTTTCTCCCACAGAACAGCTGGTAGTTTTGAACTGCTGACCTTGAGATTAGCAGCCCGATTCATAATCACTGCGCTACAACACCTAATTTTGATGGACAAGTCTTTAAAAAACAAAACAAAAAAACAACCAGCAATAATAACTAAACAAATCATAATATAACGACTTGGGAGATTTCTAATTAATTATGAATTTCAGAAACTTTTCTATTATTGAAAATTTTTTTTAGAGATTTTTGTACTTAGTGGAAATAGTGTTTCCAGATAGTATCTGGCTCTTGAAGATATTGTTGATAGTCACCTCAAGTGGGACAGTGGACCCACTCCTTGATAGTCTAGATTACCAAATGGCAATTCTTGGATTTTCTATCTCACTAGTGTAGTGGTTACGAATAGGGCTGCGAACCTCAAGGTCAGCAGTTCAAAACTACAAGCTGTTCCATGGGAGAAAGATGAGGCTTTCTACTCCTGTAAAGATTTACAGTCTTGGAAACCCTGTACAGGGTCGCTGTGAGTTAGAACCAACTCCACGGCACAAAACCACCACCAAAATTATCTGTGAGATCTTCTGTCTGCTCAAAGTAAAAGGTGAAGAAAATGATAGCACCCTGTATTTATTTTATTTTGCAGTTGCTATTTGATTTCTAAATTTGGTTCTGTATTTTCCTTTAATGTTTCATTCTGACATTATGTATTTAAAAATGGGCTTTTCTTGTGTATAAACATTTTATGATGCCATTTTTTCATGGTCTAGGCGACAATGTGGCTGTGTTTTATTTACTTGAATCATTTGTGATGCAAACCAGACTCAAATTTATTTCTGAAATAGTGTTAATTATATAAATGAAAGCAGCAGATATCTTTTTGATTCATCTACACATTTCAGAGATTCTCCAGTGGTGCATTACTGAAACCATATTGGAATAATTACACATATTCTAATGTCTGTAGATATTTTATATATGACCATTATAAATTATATTTAATAAAATGACTACACAGCAAATGAGTGATTGTCAGGCAGCATTCGGTAAACAGGTAGCTAATCCCTGGCAGTAAGGTTAAAGGTAATAGATTCAAATACATAATGAATTGGATGTTTAAATGGTAACTTTCATGATCATAGATTATATATATATAGACATTTATCAAGATAAAAAATTTTAAAACTTGTATACCAGGTTATGTTCCCAGTTGTCAACATTTTCGAGTGGGCAAAATTCAAGGAAAATGGCGCTAGCAATTTCTACAAAGAAATAGAAGTCTGTGGTTTGAGCATCCACCAGTGTAATTACTGACTCCAGTCTCGAGAAGACTTTCTGTCGTATTAGAAATCCAGAACGGATCTCAACATTTCCTGTTTCTCTTATCCTTCATAATAGGTGGTTAGTGATAGTGATGTGCTGAAGAACCCTGACCTCAAGGTAAAGATCAGGATGAAACAAAAATCAGAATCCCATAGGAAGTGTTTGTTTGTAATACTATTCCTGAGCCATATATTTTTGTTTTACATTTATTTTACAGTAGTGTGCTCATTGTATCTCAGTAGATTATTCTTAGAACTTCATGACTGTAGGTCAGAGACTTGACTTGTTATTGTTGTTATTAGGTGGCATCGAATCAATACTGACTCATAGTGACCCTATGCACAACAGAACGAAACATTGCCTGACCTTGGGCCAACCTCCCAATTCTTACTATACCTGAACCCAATGCTGCTGCCACTGTGCAAATCCATCTCATTTGGGGTCTTCCTCTTTTCCTCCACTTTACCAAACATAATATCCTTCTCTAAGAACTGGCCTCTCCTGATAATATATCTGAAGAATGAGAGACAAAGTCTCTGGCTTTTAAGGAGTATTCTGGCTGCGGTTCTTCCCATACAGATTGGTTTGTCCTTTTGGCAGTCCGTGGTACTTTTAATATTCTTCTCCAGGATCATAAGTCAAATGTATCAATTCTTTTATGGTCTTGTTATTCACTGTCCAAGTTTCACATTCACTTGAGGTTACTGAAAATATCATGGCTTGGGTCAAGTGCACCTTAGTCCTCAAACTGACATCTTTGCATTTTAACACTTTAAAGAGGTCTTGTGTGGCAGGTTTGCCTAATGCAATACATCATTTAATTTCTTAACTACTGCTTCCATGAATGTTGATGGTTCATCCCCCAAAAATGAAGTCTTTGACAACTTCAAATTTTTCTCCATTTATATGGATGTCATTTATTTGTCTAGTGGTGAGGGTTTTTGTTTTCTTTATATTGAGGTGCATGCAGTACCAAAGGCTGTGGTCTTTGAACTTCATCAGTAAATATTTAAAGTCCTCATCACTTTCAGCACGCAAGGTTGTATCATCTGCATATTGCAGATTGTTAGTGAGTCTTCCTCCAGTTCTAATGTCACATTTTCTTCATATAATCCAGCTTCTTGGATTATTTGAGCAGCATACAGTTTGCAACAGTATGGTGAAAGAATACAACCCTGTTGCACACGTTTCCTAATTTTAAACCATTCGGTGTTTCCTTGTTCTTTTTGAACAGCTGCCTCTTGGTCTATGTACTGGTTCCTCATAAGCATGATTAAGTGTTACGGAATACTAATACTTCACATAGCTTGTCTTGATCCACACAATTGAAAGCCTTTGCGTAGTCAATAAAACACAGGTAAACATCTTTCTGATATTCTCTGCTTTCAGCCAAGATCCATCGGACATCAGTACCACGTCTTCTTTTGAATCCTGCTTGAACCTCTGTAAGTTTTCTGTCAATGTATGCTTGCAGCCATTTCTGTATCACCTTTAGCAAAACTTTACACGCATGGGATAACAAAGATCATTTCTGCATTCCGTTGGGTCACCTCTCTTTGGAATGGACACAAATACAGATCTCTTCCAATCAGTTGGCCAGATAGTTGTCTTCCATATTTCTTGGCAGAGATGAGTGAGTGCCTTCTGTGCTGCCTCATTTTTTATTCCATCAGTTTCTGGTGCCTTGTTCTTTGCCAATTCCTTCAATGCACCTTGAACTTCCTTCTTCAGTATCATTGGCTCTTGATCATATGCTACATCTTGAAAGTATACTTGGGAGATGAAAATAAATGTTTGAATTTAGGAGCATACATTTGACTTACTAATTAAAGGCATTATGCAGAAAATGAGTGTTTACATTCAACTAATCAATTTATAATTCATTGAGTTTAATATTTCGGATTTGAGGATTTCCTGTTTGATAAACTATGGTGTATATATATTAAATGCTGAACTTTGACTTGCTCTGTAGTTTTAAAATAACCTTCCCTGTTTCTTTTCATTGGCAGTATGAGTCTTTGTGGAGTCATTATTTAAACTTTAAATGTTAAAACTTTCTGAGGACAGAGCTACAAATCAATGAATATATCTTAAAAATTTTGTAGCACTTTTTAAAAATTAAGAAAGCGGTAATTTAAATCAGTTAATTTCTTGTTACCTTGTACAACTATTTAAGATAAATGATAATTCATATGTCTACTTGCTAGAACATTTGTGAATTTCATTTTTTTCTTTCCATAATGTATGAGCCTGTCTCTTAAAGCCTATAGTCATTATTCATATATTGTATGAAAACAATTTTACAAAGTTTTTTTCCTCCAAAAATCTGTTACTCAGCACCAGAGAATAACAATGAAATTTGCTGAAATTTTTCCAAATCTTCTTTCCTTTTAGGACTTTCTGAAAGCAGTATTTCCTTATCTCTAACCCTTTCCTGTGTGGTGCTGTATGATCAGCACTGGTTTGCGAACCACAAGGTTGGCAGTTCAAACCCATCAGCTGCACCTTGGAAATCTTATACAGGGTCGCTATGAGTCGGAACTGACTCGATGGCATTTAACAGCAACAACAACCCTTTCCTGTGCTCTTTCATTTACACCAGATCAAAATGACAATTTTGCCATCCTCAATGAACTCAGTTGTATGTTCCTTTTAAATGTTCTTTGATTTAAGGAACAGAAAAAAAGTTTGAAAAGTCAATATCAGGGTTGTAGGATGGATGTGGGAAGGTTTCCAAATGAAATTCTTTGTAGGAGAGCCCTTGTAACACTTGAAGAATGAGCAGTTGGTTTGTTGTGAATGGAACATATTCCTCTGCCTAGCAATCCTGGCCTTTTTCTTACCAATGTAGTTTTCAGTTTTCTTAAAACTTCTTCATAATAGTCTCTGATGAACACCCTGTGCCCTTGGAGAAAATCTATCAAGATTACCCATTTGGTATCCCCTAAAACAGACACTATAACCTTCAGAGCTGACCTCTCTGCCTTGAATTTAAGCGGCCCAGCAGATTCCCTTGGAAGCCACTAGTTTCTTTGTACATTTTACTTGAAGGCACCTTAAGTGAAACTCCTTGTTTTTAAATGCTGTCAAGTCAGTTCTTACTCATAGCCACCCTGTATAGGTTTTCGAGGAGTAGCTGATAAGTTTCAACTGCAAACCTTGTGGTTCAAACTGACTTTGTGGTCTAGTGCATTATCCTACAGCACCATACCAGGACTCCTTAATGATGCTAAGACAAGTGTATTACTGAAAGGACTTGTCTGCAGCATCTGCCGATCACAGAAACATGTTTAAACATGTTTTGTTTACGTGTATTTACTAGAACCATAGTAGCAATGCTTTGTGACTTATTCTTTTATACGTAGTCTTTTTATTTCTTTATTTTTAAGGTACACTAGTTATAGAAGACATTGCAGGGAAACTTAAGTTTTAAGGAAAAGAAATTTGTCTTGCGGTCCTAATTATCCATTTAAAATTCTATTTTTATAAATGGTGATCATTCTTAACTAAATTTTGCTTTCAAACTTTTGGATAAAAATTAATGTTGCATGGGTTCTCATAATATAAACTTAGTGCCATATTTGGTCTTGTTTTTGTGATTTCTTCCACTAAATTTAGAATGTAGTCTTGAAGAATAGAATTTTGGCTCTCAACGGCCATTGTAGTCATACCCTAGTTCTTCTCTACTGTCTGTGAAGTCTCACTGATGAAGCTCTAAGTGAATTGATTTACCTTTACAATATTTTATATGGCACTATTTTTTCTTTATTTTCAATTAAAAAAAAAAAAAAAAAAAGAATGGTTATGCCACTTATAAGACAGAGCATCTATTTGAATATGCTATTTGTGAGTGATGATTATCGAATTACTACTATATTAGAAGCTGTCAGCTTCAAGTTATCAGGGCAAGACTAGTAACATTCTTAACTTTCATTTCTTTCCAGTTCTCTTGTTCAATCCATTATAACTTAGAGAATGCAGAATTGGGTTAAAGCATAGAGTTGAATGCACTGCCATTTAATTCTCTTGAGTATGTGAGAGTAAATTGAAAATTGTCAATGATAGTGAGGCTTTTATACATTATCTGTGGACTTGATATTGCTCTGGCCAAAACAATATAAAATGTCCTTCATTGGAACAGCAAATTGCAAATGGTTTCAGCATTTTTGCGAGTCTTGCTTTGAATCTTGACTTCACTCTGGAATCTTTTTCTCTACAAGTGGATGCTGGTGGTTGTTACTTGCTGCTGAGTTGATTTGCATTCATGAGAACCCTGTTTGTGCAGAGTAGAACTGCTCCACAGGGTATTCAAAGCTGTGACTTTTCAGAAGCAGATTGTTAGTCCTATCTTCTTACGCCTAGCTGCTAACCTTTCAACTACTAGTTAAGAGCATAACCACTGCACATCCCAGAACTCCTTACAACTAGGAGATGCAGGGAGGGTTAACATGACTCAGAGTTTCGGATTTCCCATGTTAGCACTGGAAGATGTCTTTGTGGTAGGCTTGGTGGGCTCTGGAAGAACAATTATGGAGCAGTGAAAACAGCCATTGGGATGGGACGACCTGAATGCTCTGTTTCTAAGAAGACACTTTGAGTTCCAGACATTCACCTGTAAATAAAGATGCTTCTTTTGGGTTGTTGTTGTTGTTGTTAAGTGCTTAAGAGGTATTATATCATATGATCCATATTCACTATCTTATTAAATCTTTATGGTAGGTCTGGGCTAGACATTGTTATCCCCATTTTACAGATGAGGAAACCAAGGATTAGCGAAATTAAGCAGTTTGTCCAATTACATACAGCAAATATAAATTTTGGGTTCATACACAGGAACTGTCTCGCTCAAATGTCTGGCTCTTCACAACTCCCCATTCTGTTTGGTGTAAAGTACCAAGTGCTTATTGTGAGATTAAATAAACTAATGTGTGCATCCTTTGTAAAGCAATCTGTTAGTCTTGGTATGGCGAAAATAAAGACACATTTGTAACTTGGAACACTTGTTAATCCCTTCTGCTATTTTAAGGCTTTACATTTACTTCTTAATTTCATATATAAATATTTCACACCTTCAAAATTGTTACTATTTTGTCATGTTCCTTGATTCATGAAGTACTATGTTATTTTTCAAAACCTTTATCTAAGATAGCAATGATATTTTTTTTTTCCTTTCTTGTAATCCTTAGAATTTTTCCCTGAAAAAAATTAATAGCTTTACTCAGAATTTACTATAGATTTTTTTAGGATTTTATGGATGCCAGAATTTAATAACTGACTATATTATTCACCTATAATTCCATGCTAGAGAGTAGTCTTTCCCATTCCAGTATTTAAAAAGGTAATAATTGAAAGTTAAGACATAAATAAGGATTGATTACTTCAGTAAGAATACTGAATAGTAAAAAAAATTAAATAAAAATTTGTCACCTGTATACCATAGCTATTTTGAGTGTTGGTGCATTACTGAAATATTTTAAGTCCTTCTTTAGTTTGTTTGCATTGTTGAAATACCTGAAAGCCTGACTCTAGAATGTCTGAAAAGATCCTTTAAATTGCTAGAAGAAAACAGATGAATGCTTACTCATGTTGTAACACTTTTCTATAATTTCCTTCAATTTCTGAGGTTGTCCTCTGGTACCTTTTATTCAGGTTAGGAATAGATTTTAAGTACTGTTGATTCCAAGTAATTTGTTTAATTGTCTTAATGCTATCTTTGTAATGATTTTAAGCTGTGACTCTCTGTGAGCTAGCCCCAGGGGCTGGATCATTGGCATTGGAGGCACTGAGGTCTGCTTTTCCTTACCGAGTCCTTGGCAGCCTCAGCCACCTCACAATGGCACTTTTTATATCTTGAACCTCTAGTAGCTTGAGGAAGCAAAATTCTAGACTATGGTTTTGGGTCTCAACACATGATTATTTTGATTAAGCTCAGCATAAATATTTGTAGACAAAGCCCTTAATTCTAACCTGTAGTTTAAATACTTTTCAAAAGTATAAAAAATTTGTTTTTAAATCCACGAACAAAATAGTATAAAAAGTCCCTCTAAGTATCACATATTTACTGTTGGTTACAAGCATTTGTTTCAAATATAAATTCTGTCTATGGAGTCAGAACCAACCAACTTGATGGCACTTAACACCACCACCAGCAGTCTTTTGATAAAGTATTCTCCTCACTTTTCACATGGGAAATTATAAGAAATCTGTCCTTTCATCTTTCATAAAATTGTACCCAAGATTTATCTTTTATTTAAACTTTCAAGTGCTTAACATAGTCCATGTAAAACATTTATGCATTAAAAAATTATTGTTTCACCATTATTTATACAATGCTTTTCTATCAGCACAAAGGAGTCCTGGTGTGGCGCTGTGGGCTAATGCGTCAGACTGCAAAGCCCTTTGAACTGCAAGGTCAGTGGTTCAAGCTCACCAGCTGCTCCTTGGAGACCCTATATAGGGTCGTTATGGGTCGGAATCAACTCGACGGCAGGCACCGCACTTAACAACAACAACAGCATCTGCATAAAACTCAACTCTGGATATGAGGGCTATAAGAAGCAATCTCTGTTCCCAGGAAATTTAGAGGAAAGAACTTTCCATTTGGTAAAATGCATAGGTAATAGAACTCCACAGTGATTTTGAAATATTTCTACTATATGTCTTCATTTAAAAGAAACTCAACTGATTACAAGGAGCACAGTGGGCGTTGTCTAAGGACACTTTACATGTGCCAGTATTATATCTAGAAATAGTCTATCTGAATTTTAGTAGGTTTAAGCCAGATTCTCTGGGTCAGAATAGAGCAGTTTTGAATAGGTGTCCCTGACTACAGACTCTCCCATCTCTGATCTATATCTATCTGGAGCTGTTTTATTCTTCCTGTCACCTGAGACTCTGTCTTGAGTCCTGACCACCTTACAGAATGCTCTTGAATCTGCTTATCTAGTTTGACCTGACCATTCTTTTATAATTTGCCTGTTTGCCTGAATTTTTGCCGGTTTCCTTTGGATTTTTTTGTGTAGCATGCTTATTTGGCCCTAGATTTTTCATCTCCATATATGTATTGCTAGGTCTTATCTGCATGTGAAAGTTATGAATTCTCAATATGTAACCTCCTTTCAGTTACTTGCTAGCTGTACCCAATTGTCTTACAAAAACAAATAACCATGTATGTGTCTCCTGGGCTTTTAATGCAGTGTTTTGCATACTGTAAGTATTAAGAAAAGACAAGTTGAATTAAAGTTCTTGGCTACTATTTCACTGAATCTGTGTGAGTGGAATTCTTAGGTGAACAAAAAGCAAGCAACCTTTACCAAGGTGCTCAGTTGACTGATCCTCTAAGATAGTTGAATCATACAAAATCCACATTCCATCGCTGTTAGGATTAAAGAAATTCAGCTGAGTAGTAAAAATGAATTTTTATTTTAAAATAAGGAAATGAAGAGAACTGCAGTGTCAGGAAACTTAGGATAACAAAACATAAAATGCAGTGATTTTTTTTTTCCTGAGAATATTAATTAAAAAACTCTATAATAAGAAGATACAGAATTTTGTTCTGGTGCAGTATGTATTAAGACTGCTTCCCGATTTCATATAAGATATTCTTTGTTGTTGTTGTTAAGTGCCATCGAGTCAATTCCGACCCATAGCGACCCTGTATAGGGTTTCCAAGGAGCAACTGGTGAGCTTGAACCGTCGACCTTGCAGTTCAAACAGCTTTGCAGTCTGGCACATTAACCCAGAGTGCCACACTAGGATTCCAAGATATTCTTTAGTGGATTTAAAAAAAAAACAACAACAATATTGTCTTGTTCAAAAACTTTCCTGTATAAATAAAGTCCAGATGGATGAAATATGAATGTTTTATTGCTTTTTGGTTGTGTATGAATTCAGTTCCTTAAAGAGGAAAAATGTTTCATATTTAAAAATATTTTAGTATAAACAGATCATTTAATGTCTCAGCAACTAATTTTCAAATTGTATACCTATACTGCTTATTACTATTGTCGTTATTGCTAAGTGCCATCAAGTTGGTTCTGACTCATAAAGAACTCTGTATAAGGTTTCCAAGGAGTGGCTAGTGGATTTGTACTGCCTACCCTCTGGTAGCGTAGTGGTTACGAATCGGGCTGCGAACCTTAAGGTCAGCAGTTCGAAACAACCAGCTGCTCCGCGGGAGAAAGATGAGGCTTTCTACTCCCGTAAAGATTTACACCCTCGGAAACCCTGTACAGGGTCGCTATGAGTCGGTTCCGACTCCACGGCACATAACAACAACAACAACAACCCTCTGGTTAGCAGTCCAGGCAGGGCTTACCCTACAGCACCACAGCAGAATGCCAGATTATCCGTGATGTGAATGTCAATTAATTCTTTAAAATTTCTGAATTTGTTTCAGTGTGCCTCCTTTTATGATATGATTAAAGTAATTGTTAAGCATTTGATTGTTATTCAAAAGATTGACAGTTCAAACCCACCTACTGGTTCCTTGGGAGAAAGATATGGCTAACATCTCCCATAAAGACTCTTGTTGTTAAGTGCTGTCTAGTTAGTTTCGACTCAGAGCAACCCTGTACAGAGTTTCCAAGGAGTGGCTAATAATCTTGAACTTCCGACCTTGCAGTTCAAACCAACTTTGCAGTCCAGTATATTAACCCATAGTGCCATATCAGGACTCCATAAAGATTCCAGCCTCAAAAATCCTGTGGGGCCAGTTGTACTTTCACACATGGGGTGGCTGTCGGTTGAAAATGGATGTCATAGCACCTAAAAACAATAACAGAATTTCCTTAGAAATCCTCTGGAAACTTTGTATGTGTGTGTGTTTTACAGTCTCTGAGCCATGAACATCTCCATCCACATCAAGAAAAGGAAAATTATTTGGGAGTAAGGCATGGGGATTATGTAATGTTATATATATTAAGATAGATAATAAGAACTGACTACTTAGCAGTTTGTCCAACTTCAGAAGATTCCTAAAGTCAGTAGTAAGCTTCAGAAGATTCCTAAAGTCAGTCCACAGCTTAACAGTTTCATACGATCACCTTTGTTCTTTTTCTTATTTGAGGTTGAAAGGCATTCAAAATATGACTGGCCCAGAGCTGCCTCCACAAAGTAGTTGTTACTGTTGTTGTTGTTATGTGCTGGGGAGTCAATTCCAACTCATAGTAGAGTCAACCTTCATTACATGGATGGAATAAAATGTGAGATCTTTATTTGCTGATGTGGTATGACTCAAAATAAGATGAAACACCTGCAAATATCTATTACTCATAGCAATATGAAATATGAATCTAGGAAAATTGGAAGACATAAAAAATGAAATAGAATGCATAAAGATCTATATCACAAGCATTGTTGTTGTTAAGTGCTGCAAAGTTGGTTCTGACTCAATAGTCACCCTGTATAGGGTTTCTGAGGAGCAGCTGGTGGGTTTGAACTGCCACCTTGCAGTTCTAGTTGACCATCCTTATCCTACAGTACCACACCAGGACTCCATCATAAGCATTAGTGTTGTTATTATGTGCCGTCAAGTCAGTAATGATTCAGCAATCCTGTAGGGTTTCCAAGGAGTGGCTGGTGGGTTTGAACTGCCAACCTTGTGGTTATCATTCCAGTGCTAATCCTACAGTGTGACTCCATTGATGCCATCATAAGCATTGTTGTTGTTGTTCAGTACAGTCGAGTTGGTTCGTATCCATTGTGACCCTGTATAGGGTTTCTGAGGAGAGGCTGGTGAGTTTGAACTGCCAGCCTTGTGGTTCAAATCAACCTTGTGGTGGAATGCTTATCCTACACTGCCACACCAGGACTTGGTGTTGTTGTTGTTGTTGGTTATGTTCTAAGGAGTCAGTTCCAAATTCTATATAGGGTTTCTGAGACTGATAATCTTATGGGAGCAGAAAGCCTCATCTTCCTCCTGTAGAACCACTGGTAGTTTTAAACTGCTGACCTGGAGGTTAACCACTCAACTCATAACCAACCACTATGCTACCAGAGCTACTTAGACCAGGACTTAATAAACTGAAAGTAGACTGGTGTTGGCCATTTTCAATTGTAAAACTATGAAATCTTAATATCCTTACAGATGAAGATTAAGGACTACAGCTTTCATTTTAGATTCCATCTCAATGTAAGGAAAATAGAAATCCACACAACGGGACCAATTTATAACATCACGGCAAATGGAGAAAAGATTGAAGTTGTCAAGAACTTAATTTTGCTCAAGACCTTTTTAAATTGTTCAAGAGCAAAGATATCAGTTTGAGAACTAAAGTGCACCTAACCCAAGTCATGGTATTCTCAGTTGCCTTATATGAATATGAATATGAATGTGAAAGTTGGACAAAGAATAAAAAAGATGGTAGAAGAATAGATGCAATTGAACTATGGTGTTGAAGAAGAATATTAGAAAGTATCATGGACTATAAGAAAGGATAAACAAATCTGAGTTGGAAGAAGTATAACCAGCTGGTGAGATTTTGTCTTTCATACTTTGGATATGTTATCAGGAGGGACCAGTCATTGGAGAAGGACATCATGCTTGATAAAATGGAAGGTCAGTGAAAGAAAGGAAGAACCCTATGAGATGGATTGACACAGTGATAGCAGCAGAGGACTCAAACGTAAGGACAATTGTGAGGATGGTGCAGGATTGAGCCATGTTTCATTTAGTTTTGTATAAGGCCCCTATGACTCAGAACCAACTCAATGGCACCTAATAACAAGGTCAGCCTTGCCAGAAATGACAAATTTAAGAGGAGCAGTGTTGCATTCATCATAAAAAAAAAAAAAAAAAAAAAGATTTCAAGATTTATTGTGAAGTACAACACTGTTAGTAGTATAATATCCATATGGCTATAAGACATCAGTTTGTCATACTGTAGTAGCTTCTGTGTTGCTTTGATGCTAGTAGCTATTACACTCATATTTGAAATACCAGCAGGTCACCTATGTTGGACAGGTTTAAGTGGAGTTTCCAGGCTGAGACAGACAAGGAAGAAGAAGAGACGAACTACTTCTGAATGTTTGCCACTGAAAACCTTATGAATAGTAGTGGAACATTGTCATATAAAGTGCTGGAAGATGAGCCCTTCAGGTTGGAAGGAATTCAAAATACAATTGGCGAAGAGATGCCTCCTCAGAGTAGAGTTGACTTTGAGACCTTCATTTGCTGATGAAGCACGACTCAAAATAAGGAGAAACAGCTGTAAACATCCATTAATAATTGGAACATAAAATGTACAACGTATTGAAGGATTCTATTGGCAAAATCTTCTTGGATCAACTATCAACACTCACGGAAGCAGCAGTCAAGAGATGAGATGATGTATGGCATTAGGCAAATCTGCTGCACAAGACCTTTTTTAAGTGTTGAAGAGCAAAGAAGTCAGCTTGAGGACTAAGGTGTGCCTGACCCAAGTCATGGTATTTTCAATAACTTCATTTGCATGTGAAAACTGAACAGTGAATAAGGAAGACCGTAGAAGAATCGATGCTTTTGAGTTAAGGTGTTAGAGGAGAATATTGAAAGTGCCATGGGCTTCCAAAAGAACTAATAGATCCATTTTGGAAGAAGTGCAACCGGAGTGCTCCTAGAGGCCAAGATGGCCAAACTTCGTCTCTCATACTTCGGATGTATTTTCAGGAGGGACAAGTCGCTGGAGAAGAATATCATGTTTGGTGAGGTGGAGGGTCAGAGAAAAAGAGGAAGACCCCCAACAAGATGGATTGGCCAGGTGGCAGCATCGATGGACTCAAGCGTGGCAACTTAATAGTGAGATTGGCTCAGGATCGGGCAGTGTTTCGTTCTGCTGTGCATAAGGTTGTTATGGGTCGGTACTGACTCAATGGCACCTAACAACAACAATTGGCAAAATATTGAATTATGCAGTAAGCATCAAATGAATATAGTTACTGTACCAAAAAGAAATGGTCAATATTCAACCATTTCAAGAGGCAGCATATAGTCAGGAACTGATGGTATTGAAGGAAGAAGTCCAAGTTTCACTGACAGCATTGACGAAAAACAAGACTCTAGGAGTTGGCAGAATACAAATTAAAATCTTTCAAGAAACTGATACAGCACTGGAGATGCTCACTCATCTGTGCCAATAAATTTGGAAGACATCTACCTGGCCAACTATTTGGAAGCAATCCATATCTGTGACCATTCCAAAGAGAGTGATCCAGCTGAATGTGGAACAAATCAAGCAAAGTCATTAATATTGTTATTAAGTGGTATTGAGTTGATTCTGGCTCAGGACCTGTTTGAGTTTCTGAAGCTTTCAATTTTTGCAGGAACAGAAAGCCTCATCTTTCTTCCGCAGAGAGTCTTTGGGACTTGAACCACTGAATTTGTGGTTTACGGTCACTGATTATCATATGGACTTACCACACTCCACTCTCTCACTAACATTACTTGTAAATGAAATTTTACTAAAGATAATTGAAAAGCAGCTGCAACAGTACATCAACAGGAAACTGCAAGAAATTCATTTCAAAAGAGGACATGAAACTAGGGATATCATTGTTGACATCAGCTGGATCTTGGCTGAAAGCAGAGAATTTACTTGTGCTTCATTGACTACACAGAAGTTTTCAACTGTGTGGATCATGAGAAATTATGGAAGGGTATTCTAGTTAGCAAAGATGTCAGCCTGAGGACTAAGGTATGCCTGACCCAAGCCATGGTATTTTCAATAGCCTCATATGGATGCGAAAGCTGGACAGTGAATAAAGAAGATCATAGAAGAACTGATGCCTTTGAATTGTGTTGTTGGAGGAGAATGCTAAAAGTGCCATGGACTGCCCAAAGAACCAATAGATCTGTTTTGGAAGAAGTGCAGCCAGAGTGCTCCTTGGAGGCCAAGATGGCTAAACTTCGTCTCTCATACTTTGAACATATTGTCAGGAGGGAACAGTCACTGGAGAAGGATGTCATGCTGGGTAAGATGGAGGGTCAGAGAAAAAGAGGAAGGCCCCCAACGAGATGGATCGGCCAGGTGACATCATTGATGGCGTCAAGTGTGGCAGCGGTAGTGAGGTTGACCCAGGATTGGACGTTGTTTCATTTGCTATGAGTCAATTCCAACTTGATGGCACCTGACAACAACAACATTCTAGAACACTTAAATGTGCTCATGAGGAACACAGACCAAGAGGCAGTTGTTTGAACAGATCAAGAGGATAGTAAATGATATAAAATCTGGGAAGATTTGTGCCAGGGTTGTATTCTTTCACCATACGTATTCAGTTTGTATGCTGAGCAAATAATAGGAGAAACTGGAAATATATGAAGAAGAAATTGACACCAGTATTATAGGAAGACTGGGACAAAATATCAATAAGTAGATAATACAACCTTATTTGGTAGAAGCAAAGAGGACTTGGAATACTTACTAATGAAGATCCAGCCTCCCATATGGATTGCACCTCAATGTAAAGAAAACAAAATCCTCACCACTGTACCA
>NW_006408812.1:2246115-2259933 GCF_000296735.1 Chrysochloris asiatica | reverse complement strand
TTCAGTATCCCTATATACATGCGGAAGTTGGACAGTGAATAAGAAAGGCCAGAGAAGAATTGATGTATTTGAAATAAAGTGTTGTTGAAGAATATTGAAAATTACCATGGGTACCAGAAGAATAAACAAGTCTGTCTTGGAATAAGTGCAGCTAGAATGCTTCTTAGGAGCCAGGATAGCAATATTTTGTCTCACATACATCAAATATTTGTACATCAGTCCCTGGAGAAGGTCATCGGGCTTGGTAAAATCAGTAAAAATGTTAAAGACCCCAGTGAGATGGATTGACACAGTGGCAGCAGCAATAGGCTTAAATGTAATAACAATTGTGAGGATGTCACAGAACTGGGCAAGGCTTCATTCTGTTCTATAAAGGATTACTATGAGTCGGAACCAATATAACAACCACTAACCACAAAAACAACAAAGCCTACAAGAAATTCAATTAATATGATTGTTTTCCAAATTCACTGAAATCCACTAAAGCCAAAGATGATAATATTTTTTTAAAGATTTTTTTTTAAACCAACTTTCATAATCTGAAATTGATCAAATATCCACTCAACATGTACTAGTAATTATTGGTGATAAGAATGCAAAAATTGGAAACTAAGATGAAGGATCAACAGCAGTTGGAAAATATGGTCTTAGTGATAGAAATTCCCGAGATCACATGGTAGAATTTTGTTTGCATGTATTATTAATTGTAAGTATGCTTTTTCAACCGCACCAATGGCAACTATACATGTGGAACTCATTGAATGGAATATATAAGAATAAAATCAATGATATTTGTATAAGAGAAACTCAGTATTATTAGTCAGAATTAGGCCAGGGAACAACTTCAGAATAGACTTACCATTGTTCAAGTTCAAGTTAATGATGAAGAAATTTGAAACAAGTCCGTTAGAGCCAAAGACTAACCTAGAGTATGTTGTTGCTTGGTGTCATTCAGTCATTTCCAACTCATAGCACAACATGATGAATCACTGCCTGCACCATCTTCACAGTTGTCGTTTCACTGGAGCCCATTGCTGCTGCCCCTGTGCCAATCCATCTCTTTGGGGTCTTTCTCTTTTTTGCTGACCCTCCATTTTACCAAGCATAACGTCTGTCTTCAAGGACTGATCCCTCCTGATAATAAGTCAACAGTATAGTTAGCCTGGCTTCTAAGAAGCATTCTGGCTGTACTTTTTCCAACACAGATTTGTTTGTTCTTCTGGCATTCAGTGGTACTTCCAACTGGTATATCAACTGGAAGAAATCCATATTTGTGACCATTATAAAGAAAGGTGATTCAGGATAGTTTGGGTACTGGGGAGGGGGGCAATACACAAGAAGGGGTAAGGGAATGGAAGAACAAAGCGGATGGGAAAACAATTGCAGGTTTGCATGGGCTAAGTGGGACAGAAGTAAATAATGATGTATGCATAACCTTGGAACAACAGGGCTCTGGGATATAGGGATTGAGACATGGTTGGAATGGGTAAAAGGGGGAAATAATGTTAAGATGTTTGGCTGTCTTTTGTATCTTGATTTCCCTGGCATATCATTATAAAATAGACACTGGAGGGGGAGAGAAAGGAATAGCCAGAAATATCACCTTAGAAAGCTTGTAAGTCCATCTTCTGCCTATAACTGATTGGAATACCTAAAATGTGACTACACTGTGCCCAGTGAAGGAGGCTTCCTGCGGAGCCTCTGCATTACGTAAGACCATAGGTAGAATCCTGAACTCCATCCAGAATCTTTTCTGGTGGGAAATTTCCACTTGAAAGGACAAGCAGACCAGCCTGGAGTGGCTAGAAGAACAGAAGATACTTCTTGAAAGAAAGGCTGACAGGAAAAATACAAAACAATAAGGACAGTCTGATTAACTACTACAACAATAAGCAGGTTGCTAGCCCAGGAGACATCAAGGCAAGTGATCGGGTCCGCTCAGGGCAAACTCCCTTCCAAGACTAAAACTCAATGGGATTACACGAGTAGACATGCGCTCTGATTGGTGACCAAGTTCATTACCCATAAGGGGAAGTGAGAGAAGGGCAGCAGTGGAACTGTGAGCTAAGCCCTGCAACGTTCAATAGACTCCTGTGAACCCGGGAGGAGACCTGGTTGGCCAGCAGTGAGGCAAGACCTGGTGACTCTTGGGCCCATAGTCAGTGACATAGCCACAGAGGACTAGAGTGGAGGGTGAAGCATCCAGCTGATAAGAAGAGAGGGCATATGCTTAAGAACCCCCACACTTGCAGATAGTACCCACTTGACCAGGCTTCAATGACTGGATGATCAGAGCTCAACTAGAAGAAGAAAGAAGAGGAAAAAAAGAGTAATCTGGTACAATTTGATGAACTTGACCTACACTTATGGATGCAGTAGCTCAAAAGAGGGAACAAATACAGTGAGGATCATTCCCACCCCCTCCATACACAGGGTAGACAGGGATGGGCAACTAGGCATTGGTTACCCTAAATGGGAGGGGGGGGCTACAAAGGCAAGAAGTGACTGGCTTACAAACTTTCAAGAGGTAACCTAAATCCTGGAGGAAGGTACTATCTTGGCTGAGTAGTATCCAATCTGGCTTTGCGGGGCTGATGGAAGGAGATGGGGATGGGTCTCTTGTGATACAATAGTGAATAATTGCTATCAGGACTGACTGTGAGGGTTAGAAATGTAAAGGTAGATGTTTTGTAGCAAAAGGAAGGAAGTGGTTGACTTTTCAGTTCAGGAACTGAGGTCCCTGGGACCATCAAGGGAGAAGAGTGGAGTGCAGGACCCTATCCAGAGAAAGAGTGACACCAGAGATGGAGGCAGAGACAATGATGTGGAGAGATGAAGAGGTTGGGGACTCTAGACCCAGAGAGGGAAAGGGGCTTTGTGCTGTCGACTGGGAGGCAGGCTTGCAGCGTATACACTTTGGTTGGTTGATGATGCATGGAGGGAATTGTAACCATGGCAATGATAAACGATAGTATAAATGTAAAGCTAATGTTCTCCCATGTAACCTATCACACAATTCACAATAAAATATTTGAAAAAAAGAAAGAAAGGCGATCTAACATCATGGGGACATTTTAGAACCGTATCATTAGTATAACATTCTAGTAAATTTTTGTTGAAGATAATTAGAAGTTGTCTAAGCATTAAATTACACAGAATTACAATCCCCTCCATGCACCATCAGTTAACAGTATTTCCTCTATTCCCTCTCTCTGTTTTTTTGTTTTGTTTTGTTTTTTTTTGATGTACACAAAACACACAGGGATATATATTTGTTTAAACCACCAAACAGGAAACTGCCTGAAATACATGTCTGATTCAGAAGAGGACATGAAAAAAGGCATATCATTGCTGATATCACATGAATCTTGGCTGAAAGCAGAAAATACCAGAATGAAATCTACCTGAGTTTTACTCATTGTAAATAAGCATTCAACTGTCTGGATCATAACAAGTTATGAATAACATTGAAAAGATTGAGACTTCCAGAACACTTAGTGGTGCTCATGTAGAACTTGTAATTAGATCAAGAAACAGTTATTTGAACAACAACAAAAAAGAGCTGTTCTGCTTGATTTAAAATGAGGAATGGTGTCTATCAGTATTATATCCTTTTATTATATTTTTTTCAGTATGTATGATGAGAAAAGAATCTTAGAAACTGTAGAGGAACTCAACTTGTTGGAAGTGAAGAGGACTTGACTCACTTACTGATGAAGATCAAAATCTATAGCCTTCACTATGGATGACTTTGAAACATACAGAAAATGAAAATTCCTACAACTGAACCAGTAAGGAACATCATAATATATGGAAAAAAGATTCAAACTGTCAAGGATTTAATGTTAACCAGATTTAAGTTCAATGCCTATGGAAGCAGCAATATAGAAATGAATTGGGTAAATCTGCTGCAAAAACCACTGCTTTTATGTGTTAAAAAGCAAAGATGTCACTTGGAGGAATAAGGTATGCCGGACCTAAGCTGATGTGTTGTAAGTTGTCTCAAATGCTTGTGAAAGCTGGACAGTGAATAAGGAAGACCAAAGAAGAATTGATGCCTTTGAATCATGGTGTTTGTGAGAAATAATGAACATACCAGGAACTGCTAGAAGAACAAGCAAATCTGTCTTGAAAGAACTACAGCCAGAGTGCGCCTTAAGAACAAGGAAGGACATGTTCTGTGGACATGTTATCAGAAGCATCCAGTCCTTGGAGAAGGATATCATGTTTGGTAAAGTAAGAATGAGCAAAAAAGAGGAAGACTCTCAACAAGATGAATAGACACAGTGACTCCAACATGGGTTAAAACCTAATGCTTATGAGGGTCGCGCACAACTGGAGAGTGTTTCATTCGGTTGTACGAGGGTCACATGAGTCTGAAGCAACATCAGAGTACCTAACAGCAACACAAAAATTCTCCTTTTGATTTTACTTTTAGAAATCAAACATTTACCTTCAGATTCTTACAAGTATAAATTTATAGAAAAATGTGGGTGAGATTTGGGGATCCTGAAGTAAGCCATCATCGCTTACTCCTCAGTTTCAGAGATAATTCCTAGTTTCCTTCTGTCTAATGGATTTTTTTTTTCTGTACTTTTTTTTTTTTACAGTAAAGAACATACTTCTTTGATATGTGATTGATTCTCAAGCTTTCAGAACAATTAATTTAGTATTTGTGTGCTTTAAAAGTCACTAGTATCCTGCCCTTTAGAAAAAACATCATTCTGAGAGGATAGGAAAGAAAGAAGAAAATAATATTCTGTCTGTTAAAAAATTTGTCCTAGTGTATGATCTACTTACCAAGTTGTTGGCATATAATGTGTTGTTGTTTGGTGCTGTCAAGTTGGTTCCGACTCATAGCAGTTCTGTGCACAACAGAACAACACCTTGCCAGGTCCTGCATCTACCTCACAATTGTCATGTTTGTGATCATTTTTACTGCCTCAATGTCAGCACATCATGTCGAAGGTCTCCCTCTTTTTCTCTGACCCTCCACTTTACCAAGCATACAATACACACACAATATTGATTTGTTGAATGAACAAATACAGTATAAATATAAGTTGGATCCTGAAAATGATGTAACCCTCTCCATTAATCATATTGAAACTAACATTTATTTCATTCTCACTTAGTGTTCAGGCCTTTTCAAAATTTTGCACATGAGGGAATTGAAACATAGGGGCTCAGTAATGAGATAGGTTTATCAACTTATTAATACTTAATTGCTTATCAAATGTCTGCTATGTGCTAGGTCTCACTGTGTTTCTAAGTGAATTATCTCCTGTGGACCTTCTAGACAATACTGTCTATTGTAAGCAAGCCTCTTTTTCTGATAATCTTTGTAGAGTGATGTGATTTATATTGTGCCATTTTTCAGTGCTTTTTGCTTGTGTAATTTAAGTGTTTTTAAATTTGCAATATTCATTTTTTAAGCTTTTATGGTGAATTAAGTGATAGTTTACATAGCAGAACATGTGTTTTTCACTCAACCGATCTTATTTTGTTTCATTGCACTGATTACAATCCCCTCCATGCACTATTGGTTAACAGTATTTCTTCTATTCCCTCTCTCTGTTTTGATTGTGGGTTTTTTTTTTTTTTTTTAATGTACACAAAATACACAGGAATATATTTGTTTAAACCACCAAAGGACATATTTTCCGTGCTAACCTCCTGCCCACCAGTACACAGCCTTTCTCTTTCACTGGGTCTAGAGTTCTCAGCTGCTCTACCTCTCCATGCCATCATTTCTGCTTCTGTCTCTTTTGTCACTGCTTCTCTGGTTAGGATTCCACTTTCCGCTTGTGCTCTTCCCTCTTGATGATCCTCTGGTCCTCTGTTCCTGGAATATAAGATAAACTACTCCCTTTTTTGTTACACATCTTCTCCCTTTACTTTTGTGATTATCGCAATTAGTCATAACAATTACTCACTATTGAATCAAAAGAATCCTATCTCCGTGGCCTTTCACAAGATTTATGTAGACAATATGAAAACTATTCAGTGGAAATTCTACCCTCCTCTCCTCACTCTGAAACGGAACTCCATCTTGAAAACTTGTAAGCCAGCGTCTTTGTGCCTTTATAGCCCCCCGCCCCCTGCATTTTAGGTAGCCAGTGTCTAGGTTGCCCGTCCCTATCTATGCTATGTACCAAGGGGGTAGGCTTGATCCTTTATGTGAAGATTCTTTGCCTTTTGGTTGATATTTTGATCAACTGCATCCATAAGCAAAAGTCGAGTTAAACAAATTGTAGCAATTTACACTTGCTTCCTGTATCAAATTTGTCTGTATTCCTTTAATTGAGTTCAGATCATCAAACCATGCAAGCTATGTCAAATGGGTACTATGTGCAAGTTTGAATGTTCTTGTGAACCTCCCGCTGCTTCATATCAGCTGACCGATTCACTCTCAGCTCTATCCTCCAGTGGTTAGGTCAATCTGTAGGCTCAGGAGTTCCCATGTACTCAAACTTCGGACCAACAAGCCCTTCCTCTTCTCTTTCTCATCTCAAGGTCAACGGTTAGTCTATGGAACATGATCAACTCAGCCCATGTCTTCATTATTGCCTTTCCCCCACTTCCACTTACAAGTAGACCAAGGTGGTCACCAGTGAGCTTACAAGCCTGCTTCTATCTTCTCTTTGAGTTTCAGTCTTGGAAGACGGTTTGTCCTGAAAGGCTGACTTTTCTTGCCTTGAGGGTGCAATATTCTTTAAAACACAGGTTTAACAAAAAGTAAATCAGTTTGTTTTGTATGTAGCATCATGGTTTCATACAATTTTGTTTTTCAAGCTATTAAAATGTTGTGTTTTATGAAGTCCAGAGTGTCTACTGATTTTAGGTTAAGTATGTGGAAGTGAGTGTTGGGATAAAAATCTTACAGTAATTTTGAATTATATATGGAACATTTTATTTTTATTTTCAATTGTGGGTTTTTTCTTAAAATGAATCTGGCAATGAATTAAATTTATTAAATTAATTTAGATGTTAATTTGGTTGCATGCTAATCTGATTCCACTAAGGTATGAAATATCATAGTTTCATTTTTGACTTTATATTGACCACAGAGCCTACTGCTTTTAGACTGCTCATTTACTCATTGTCTTCCCCTTTCATTTTTCATTTTTTACCTGAAAAGGCATATTTCATACTGTTACAAAAAAATCATTTTAAGTCACTAGTAGAAATTACAGTTTATTGAACATATGATTTGAAAATTGGGCAACATTTCGACAAAGGGGTTCCAAAAATTATTATACCCCATTTAATTGACACTGCCATGGGAAGGGGCTAGAAGACAACTGATAAAATAGTTTGTGATCATGAAGAATTTCATAGAGTATTATTATATTGAAGAACAATGACGAAAATTACTGATTTAGTCTAAAACATAGCTATAGTCTGACTTTGAAGTCTCTGATTTCTGAAACTAACTGAGAGAAGTCTTCAAAAGAGCACAATATCCAAGGCAAAAATGATTTTTAAATTTATCTTGATCACTGTTTGGCTCTAAGCTGACTTTTGGAGGCTTGGTATCATGCTGTAGAATAAAATAAGCATTGGACTGCTAACCCCAAGGCCGGCAATTAAAACCCCCCTGACACTCCTTGGAAATCCTTACAGGGTCTCTATGAATCAAAACTAACTCAGTGACATTTAAAAACAACAAAAGCAAGGTGACTCGTTTCTTCAAAAGGACATCCAAGAGAAATTGCCTGAGTGTGTCTACCCAGCTCCACGGACCCAGAAATTTGGGTTCCAGGAGAATTAAAACTTTCTCAACAGTTAATTAAAATCTTATTGTGGTTTATGCAGTTTTCTAGAATGGGTAGTGATGTGAATACTAACAAAGTGCTACGAGATTTTGATTGTCTTGTTTTCTGTTGCTGTTGTTTTTAAATAAGTCAACTTGGTTAGAAAAATGCTGTGACTAAGAATCTAATTCATATAATTTCTTTCAAAATCTCTAATCTCTTACTATCCTTTACCACATGTTTAAAATCCATGTGGTAAATAACATCCCCAAACTGCAAGCCTGTTTAAACTCAGTATTTGCTGCTTTCTGGACAGATGTCAGAGGGATTAAATCGTGAAATGTCATATGGTGTGTGTATGTTTATTATATGGAATACTACATTTTCTCATTTTAATAAGCAAGAAGCTGAAAAGGAAAAACTTTGAGCTGTTATAAGAGTACAAGTTGATTTCTAAAATTCCAGTGCTAATTATGTATTAACATTGGCCCTGCTTTTGAACTGGTAACAACAACAACAACAAAATAAACTTCTCTAAAGTCATTCTATTAAAACAAATAGCAACTCATTTTTTTTCTCCTTTGTTGACAGAGTGGAATTCAGCTTACTGTTTCTTAGATGTGAAAGAAGGGGAAGGTCACTTCTTGCCTTGTTGATAAAGGTAAGGTCATACTAATTATTAAATACTTTGGGGGTTTCGTTAAACATCATTTTTGCCCTCTAACATTCTTATTTTGTGGCATTCTAACATCAGCTGAAAGATAATATGCTTTATACAATGAATGGAATTTATAGTTGTTCCTTTATTATCAGTAAAGATACACAAGATAAGTAAATTGGTATAAATCAACATGACAAAGTGGTTGTGGATTTATTATATAATGAGAAAGTAATTTGTGCATTTTATTTGAAATGTTGACTTTTACTCTTGGTCTATTCATCAAACATTTGCACGTATGATAATAACCTTTCCCCAAATGTTACTGATATCATCATGATAATATTTTCAGGTTAATTCAAGCTAGATTCAAAAATAATGCTATTTTCATGCACTTCTAATCCATTACACTTGTTGTGCTGAGGGTTCTACTTGGCTTCACTGAAATGGAAGGGCAAATATAAAACACGTGATGTAGACTTTAGAGGTCCACCTCCAACTGGGTTACCTTGTAGGTTGGTTACTGTTTACTCCCAGATTCTTATTCTACCAAAGCTGTCCTTGTGTAGTTTTCATGTATGCTGTAATGTACAGATACTATTTTAAAGGTTTTACTTATCAAAGTTTTTTACAGTTTTTCTTCACAATTTTAATGATCCTATATTATGGCTAGCACAAAAAAGTTAGGAAATTTACCTAAGACTATATGGCCACTAAGTGGCAGAGCTAGAATTAAATTGAGACCTTACGATCTTCAATGTTGCACTATACTAAGAACCTAAAACACTATTTGATCAATTACACAGCAGACCCATTATATCAAATATGAACTCACAGTTCTATCTGTAAACTCATCTATGTGGCTAAATCCTACCTTTATATAAACTTCTGCATTTCAGAAATGTCTCTGAATTTTTGGTTACATTAATCATCTCACTCCTAAACAAATATATTGAGGCCAAGATGGCAAATAGGCAGACACAATGAGCAGACCTCTGTAACCAAGGCTTGGGAGATCAAGTGAAACAGATATAGATGATAATTCTGAAACCCTGAATTCAGAGGATAAGTCAGAGAGGCAGATTGAGGGCCAACTCGTAGAGGAAGCTGGTTAGGAGCAATGAGAGAGAACAAAAGCGGGCGACTGTCAGCTGGCATGGAGCAGCGTGGCCATTTTGAGCTTTGGAGAGCAGCTCTTGATCCAGTGGCCTGCAGGCTGTGGTTGAAGGTTGGCAGCAAGGGGGATGTGGTTTTCTCTTGTTGCGTGCCCTCATGGTTGCTGATGGTGTGTTCAATCCCTATCCTCACCAACCCAGCAACCAGAATAGAGGCTATAAAGCAGCCTTTATAGCCTCTATTCTGTCTAGGGTTAGGTACTGGGAGTGCCACCCCAGTTGTGGAGGCACGTGAACCTATGCTGAGCTGTGCTACACTGACAGCAAACAGAGAAGTGCATTCATACTTCCCAGTCTCTATCACATCTACCAGGACACAAGTGGTGAGTGCCTGAGAACACACCAACATGAAATCATCAATTAAATATAAATACACCACCACCACAATGGCTTGGGAGACAATAGACAGTTTCATCTTTCATGAAGTAACAAGACAGAGTGCCTAAAACAAGTGATCAAAATAGTCCGAAAATATAATACCAGAAATGGCTTCAGATATATTTGGTAAGGAATTTAAAAGACTGATATTTAGGGATTGGGACTTTTGAATCAGAAACTAGAAAATATATGAAACAGAGTAAAGCAACTCTTCTTTACATGGTTTGTTTCCTTGGAAATTAGCCTGAAAGGAGAAAAAAAAAAAATCGATAAATCTTTATTCCCGACATGTATCATTTTATTCATTAATTTCTCATACTGATACTTTCCAGTTATCTCAGCTGATAATTTTTATGTCTGCTAATTATGGTCTGTAAGGAGCTCTGGTAGCGTAGTGGTTACGAATCGGGCTGCGAACCTTAAGGTCAGCAGTTCGAAACTACCAGCCGCTCCGCGGGAGAAAGATGAGGCTTTCTACTCCCGTAAAGATTTACACCCTTGGAAACCCTGTACAGGGTCGCTATGGGTCGGAACCGACTCGACGGCACTTCACAACAACAACAACAACAATTATGGTCTGTGGCACTGTGGGCTAATGTGTCAGGCTGCAAAATCGTTTGAACGGCAAGGTCGGTGGTTCAAGCTCATCAGCTTTTCCTTGGAAACCCTATACAGGGTCGCTATGGGTCGGAATTGACTAGACAGCACTTCACAACAACAGTCATGGTCTGTAGTCCTGATATAGTGCTACATACTGGACGCAAACCACTAGTCTGGCTCCTTGGAAACCCCATACAGGGTTGCTATGAATTAAAACCAACTTGGTTACAGTTAGCAACAACAGAGTGAGAAAAAGATTGAGAAAAGCAAGGAAAGCAAAGAAGAAACTTGAGAAGAATTCTTAAAAGCCCTACAAGAATAAGCTGACAAAATAAATGAAAAATTGGAAGCCTTACAAAAGCAGCAGCTTTCAGAAAGCTAGACGATTGATGGAGTTCTGGTGTGGCATTGTGGGTTAATGCACTGGACTGCAAGGTCGATTTGAACTACAAGGGTGGCATTTCAAACTCACCAGCTGTTCCTCGTAAACCCTCTATAGGGTCGCTATGAGTTTGAAATGACTCGATGGCACTTAGCCACAGCAACAATAGACGATTAATACTAAGAGTTCAGAGATAGATGATGCGTTGGAAAACAAAGAAATAGCATTGAATCAACGGAAAGCCTAATTATTGAACTTGAAGACAAATCTCTCAATGTTCATCTGCTAGAAGCACAATCATTAAAAATAACTTAAAATCTGAAGAAAGCCTAAGATTTCTATGGGACACTATCAAGAGGAATGTTGTTGTTGTGTTGGGTGCCATCGAGTTGATACCGACTCATAGCGACCCTATGCACAGCAGAATGAAACACTTCCCGAGCCTGGGCCAACTTTACTATTGTTGTCAAGCTTGAGTCCATCAATGCTGCCACCTGGCCAATCCATCTCATTGGGGATCTTTCTCTTTTTCTCTGACTCTCCACCATACCAAACATGATATCCTGTGACTTATGTTTAATTAGAATTCTAGAACAAGAAGGGACAAAAAAAAAAAAAAAACCAGAGAAATTGTCCAAGAGTTGTTGAAGGAAAGCTTCCCTAACATCATGAACAACAAGAAAATAACCACTTAAGAAGTTACATGAACTCTAAACAAGATACACCTCAAGTGAAAATCAACAAGACATATTATAATTAAACTTTTCAAAACTGAAGACGAGGAAAGATTCCTGAGAATAGCTTGGGAAAAAAAAAAAAAGGCAGTTTACCCACAAAGGAGAACTAATAATATTAAACTTTGATTTCTCAGCAGAAACCATGTGGTCAAGAAGGCAATGGTTTGACATATATGAAAGTCTCAAAGAAAGAAATTGCCAGCCAAGTATCATGTTAGGAGTCATATACCCTGTATAATTGACCATCAAATATTATGGTGAAATCAGGATATTTCCAAATAAAAGAATTTGTAGCAACCCACAATAGTGAATAATTGTTATCAGGACTAATTGTGAGGGTTGGAAATGTAAAGGTAGACATTTTGTAGCAAGGAGGGGAGTGATTAACTTTTCAGTCTAGGAGCAGATGTCCCTGGGACCATCAAGGGAGAAGAGCGGAGAAAGGGACCCTACCCAGAGAAGCAGTGACACCAGAGATGGAGGCAGAGACAATGATGTGGAGAGATGGAGCGGCAGGAGACTCTAGACCCGGAGAGGGAGAGGGAGAGGGGCTTGCAGGGTATACCCTTTGGTTGGTTGATGACTCATGGGGGGGATTATAACCATGGCAATGAAACTATATACGATAGGATGAATGTAAAACTAATGTTCTCCCATGTAAACTATCACATGATTCATAAATAAAACATTGAAAAATAATTTGTAACAACTAGACTAACCTTGCAAAAAATACCAAAGGAAGTTCTTTGGATAGAGAACCAACAGCAATAGACAATAGCTTGAGACAAACATATGACAGTATCACTCAGAAATCAACCCAGATATAGAAGTATTCAAAGTAAAACAAACCTGCAAGACTGAAAATATGGAACCAAAGATTCCAGTTGGAATCAAAAGAGGATATAATGTAGCTGCAGAACTTCCAAGTGAAGAAGAAATAAAGTTGATTTCAAGGAAAAAATAAAATAAAAACAAACATAACTATAACCCTAAAACTAGACAAAGCCTTACTCCTAGGCCGACCCTAACACTAACCTTAGTCCTAACCATAACCCTAACACACACACACACACAAAACAAAAAATGAAGATAATAATGAACAAACAAAGGTTAGCAAAATATGATAGAAGACATGAATTTCTAACATTACAAATGAAAGGGAGATCATTAAAACTGATTCCATGGATATTGAAATAATATAAGAATCTTATGAACAACATTATGCCCACAAATTTGATAGATGAGAGTGATACATTTTTTGAAAGAAACAATATACTCAAGCTGTCACATAAGAAAAAATGGGCTAATCTGAGCAGGCATACATGTAGTAAAGGAATTGAATGAATAATTGATTATTTCAAAAACAGGAAGCGCCAGAGTCAGATGGTTTTGCTGGTAAATTCTACAAAACATTTAAAGAAGATATGATACCAGATCACCACAATCTCTTTTAGAAAATACGAGACCACTGCTGGACTCATTGTATTAAATCAGCAATATCTTAATACAGAAACCAGTGACGTTCAAAAAAGGAAAATGACAGACCTTGATTTATCATAAACATACATGATATAATTGTTACCAAAATATTAGAATATTAAATACAGCAATGTATAAAAAGGACTCTAAGCCAGGACCCAGTGGGATTCATTCCATATATGCAAAGCTGGTTTAGCATCACCTATCACATCAACAAACAGGCTAAAGAAGCAGCAAAATCTCATGATCTTATCAGTTGTTGTTAAGTGCAGCCTAGCGCTTATCCTATAGCACCACACTAGGATCATATCCGTTATTGTTGTTAGTTGCCAACTAGTTGATTCCAACTCAAAGTGGCCTTATGCATAATAGAACTAAACACTGCTTGGTTCTGTGCCTTCCTCACAATTGTTATTAAACTTGAACCCATTGCTGTTGCCATTGCGCCAGTTCATCTTATTGGGGGTCTTCCTCTTTTTTGCTGACATTGTACTTTACCTAGCATGATATCTATCCTTCTTCAGGGATTGGTTCCTCCTGACAATATGTCTAAAGTATGAGAGATGAAGTCTCTCCATCCAGACTTCCAAAGAGCATTCTGGTTGTACTTTTTCCAACACAGATTTGTTTGTTCCTTTGGTAGTCCATTTTA
>NW_006408812.1:2243380-2245074 GCF_000296735.1 Chrysochloris asiatica | reverse complement strand
TCTTGGCATAGTTGAGTGAGTAACTCCAGTACTGTTTGTTGAAAGAGCTCAGTTTGCATTCATTCCATCAAGTCCCAGAGTTTTGTTCTTTGCCAGTGACTTCAGTGCCAGCTTGGACGTTTTTCTTTAGTATCATTGACCCTTACTCATATGCTACCTCTTGAAATGGTTGAATTCCAACCAATTCCATTTTCTTTTGTTGTTCCTGTGTTGTTTAGTATTTTGTCCATGTTTTTTGTTGCTGTTAAGTGCTGTCTAGTAAGTTCTGACTCATAGCAAACCTGTGTAGGATTTCTGAGTAGTTTTGAACTGCTGACCTTTTGGTTAGCAGTCTAGTGCTTATCCTATAGCTCCATAGAATCCTTCAATATTGAAAGTTGAGGCTTGAATTTTTCCCTTAGCTCTTTATTTGAGAAATGCTGAGCATGTTCTTCTTTATGGCTTTCTAATTCCAGGTCTTTGTACATTTCATTATAATATTTTACTTTGTCTTCTCAAACTGCCCTTTGAGATTTTATGTTCAAGTCTTTTACTTCATTATTCCAGTTGTTTTAGCTTCTTTATGTTCAAGAGCAAGTTTTAGAATCTCTTGTGAGATCCATTTTGGTCTTTTCTTTCAGACATGAACATAGCATGCCTTTTAAATGACCTATTGCATTGTTTATATGCAATGTTCTGGATGACATCTTACAACTCTCCTGGTTTTCAGACATTACTGTGCAGTGTGTCAAATCTCTTCTCGATAGAGACTCGGAGTTCAGCTGAGATATAACTCAAGGTTTTGTTTTGGCTCTTTTGACTTGTTTTAATTTTCTGCAGCTTCAGTTTGAACTTGAATATGTGTAATTGGTAGTCTGTTCTACAGTAGGCCCCTGGGCTTATTCTGACTGATGACATTGAGCATCTCCATCATCTCTTTTCACAGATGTAGTCAATTTGATTCCTGTACATATTCTATCCAGTGAAGTCCATGTACATAACTGCCATTTATGATGTTGAAAAAAAGGTACTTTTAGTGAGTAAGTTTTTGGTCTTTCAGAATTCTATCATATGATCACCAAAGCCAACTTTTCTTACCATGGATCCTTCCAATTTTTATATTCCAATATAATTGCACATTTTATCAGTTTCTGACTGCACTATTGATAGAATTCTTGCATTGCTTCATTGACTTTAGTAATTGGTGTGCTTATTTGAATAAAAATAGTGTTAATTTTTCTCACTTGTAAGCATATGGATATTATAATATCACAGGCTTCATTGTACTTCAAGATGTTGTTGTTAAGTGGGATGGAGTCAGTTCCATCTCATATCGATCTTGTATAGGTTTTCTGAAAAACGGTGTTTGGTTTGAACTGCCTACTTTTCTGTTAGTAGTCCAGTGCTTATCTTACAGTGCCACACCAGGTACTTCAAGATAGATCCTAAAAAATGTGACACCATTTTTCTGCAATTTGTCATTCCTGGCATAGTCAATCATGCGGCCATTTAATTCAAAAGGACCATTGCTACTCCATTTGGAGTATTAAATTTTGTGCATTCTATTTCATTTTTGACTACTTCCAATTTTCTTAGAATCACACTACATACATTTGACATTCTAAGCACAAATTGATAATTGCAGCTGTTGTTTGTTTGTTGGTTTGGTTTTTCTTCTCATTTTGGGTTATGCCTTATCAGCAAATAAAGGTTCC
>NW_006408812.1:2241009-2242245 GCF_000296735.1 Chrysochloris asiatica | reverse complement strand
AGTCTAGTATTTATCCTACACTGCAACCAAGGGTTCTTAAAATGGTTAAAATCCAAAATGCTAATAATGCTGAAATTTGTGAGTCTGTGAAATAGCAGAGACTCTTACTCTGATATATGCTGATGAAAATACAAAATGGTATAGCCTCTATGACAGTTCGTAAAAAGCTAAACAGAGCATCACTATGTTGTTTTTTTGTGTGGCATTGAATCGGTTCCTACTCATATCGACCCTGTGCAGGGTTTCCATGAGCAGCTAGTTAGATTACACTGCTTACTCAATGGTTAGCAGTCCAGTGCTTCTAATACATCACCTTTTCCCTCAACATTTACTCAAATGAGTTCAAAATGTAGGTCCACACAAAAACCTGCACACAAATGGTTATAGTAGATTTATTGGTAATTGCCCAAAATTGGAAGCAAGCAAGCTTTTCTTTAGTAGGCAGTTGGATATACATACAAAGATATACATCTTTGCAATGAATATTATTCTGTGATGAAAAGAAATGAGCTCTCAAACAATGTGAAAATAGGAAGGAACTTTAAATAAACATTGCTAAGTTAAAGAAACAGGTCTGAAAAGATGGTATGATTCCAATTATATGACATTCTGGAAAAGGCAAAGCTGTAGGATTAGACGTTGCCATGGCCTACTGGGAAGGAACAGAAGGGCAATTTTTTAAAAATAACTTTTTCTTGTTAATTGAGTAAAGGTTTACAGACAAGATCATATGTTTTACGTTGCACAGATCCTACATTTGTTTCATTTCAATGATTGCAATCACTGCCATACAACAACAGTTGTCCCACTTTCTCCTGTGGTTCTTATTTCCATTCTGCCTACCTTTTCATTCTTTCTCAGCTTTGTCATTAGGTAAATGGCACCCTTTCGATTTTGAATGATTGACCATTTCCTGGTGAGCATATCTTACTAGTGTTGTCCCCTCTATATATCTAGTTGTTGTTGTTGTCAGGTGCCATCGAATTGGAACTGACTCACAGTGATCCCATGCACAGCAGAATGAAACAATGTCTGATCCTGGGCCAACTTCACTACCGCTGCCACAATTGACACCATCAATGATGCTACCTGGCCAATCCATCTCGTTAGGGGTCTTCCTCTTTTTCTCTGACCCTCCATCTTACTCAGCATGACATCCTTCTCCAGAGACTGTTCCCTCCTGATAATATGTCCAAAGTATGAGAGACGGAGCTTAGCCATCCTGGCATCCAAGGA
>NW_006408812.1:2236425-2239034 GCF_000296735.1 Chrysochloris asiatica | reverse complement strand
TAAAGAGTGAACTGTAAGGTATAAACTATGGACTTTATATTAATGTATTGATATTACTCATCAGTTTTAACAAATGGTCTACAATAATACAAAATGTTCATGACAGGGTAATCTTCAGGGGTGCCATGGGGAGAGAGACATATAGGAACTATGTTTTCTGTGCAATATTTCTATAAATCTAAAATGCCCTATTGTAAGGACCTCTGTAGTGTAGTGGTTACAAATTGGGCTGCTAACCTCAAGGTCAGCAGTTCAAACTACCAGTGATTCCGTGAGAGGAATGTGAGATGTTCTGTTCCTGTAAAGATCTATAGCCTCAGAAACGCTATACAGGGTCATTATGAGTCAGAGCAAACTCCATGACACGTAACCACCACCACCAAAATAGCTCTAAAAAAGAAAGTCTCCTTAAACCAAAAATAAACATATACAAATTATTTCTCTAGTAATACCAGCATGACCTCTTTCAATGTTATATTTTCAGTTTTGCTCATGTTTTAAAAAAGATTTAAATTGTTATAACAAAAGTGATGATGATTCAAAATAAAATAAAATACAATTTCAACTTGTTGATTAAGAATTGGTCAATTTTCTAGTTTTCTTTTTTTTTAAAAAAAATTGCTCTAGACATTATTTAATTCAGCATTTCATGTTTCCTGAAATATTTACTCAATATTACTAGATTAATGGCAAATTCTATGAGAGGAAATCACTGCATATTTGAAGAATTTACAGACCTGAATGAAATCCTTGTTAGAGTGAATAAGTTCACTTATCACAACAGGACTGGTTATGGAGGTAGGAAATGTTGGTCAGCAAAGCTTTGAGTGGAGAGTTAAGGACACCCAGAAGGTCTGAAAATCCACACATAAGGACTGTGAATTTACAGAGCCATTCACCATTATATTTCTATTTAAAGGTTCACAGACTTTAGTAATTATTTTAGTTGCTATATATTTTTTTTCTATAGATGTAAACTCTACCTAAATTTTAATTAGCTATTGAAATGCTCACTCTTATTTCTGTTCCTTGTGTAACCAAATATATAGCATCATCCACCTGGTAGCACCTACCTAAATTTTATATCCAAACCAAGCCAGTTGCTCTCAAGTCAACTACAACTCATGGCAGGCCATTGTGTGCCTGATTAGAAACATGCCCCACTGTGACTTCAGCGGCTAATTTTTGGGGTCAATTGTCTGGCCTGTCTTCTCAGACATCTCTGAAGTTGAACCTCCAAACTTGTGGAGTTAACTCTTTGTTAACTCCAAGTGTGTTAACTCTTTTCACCACTCAGGGACTCACCTGAATTATAGATTCACTGAGAAGAAGAAGTAAGAATGCACTCAAAATTTCAAGCCTAAATCTTTTCAGTGACAACTAAGGGGAACAAACACCTTTTCAGTGTGAGACGGAAAGTGTTAGATAAATAAAAAGAACCATGAATGTGAACTGACAGCTCATTTGAATTGTCATGTCAGTGAATTTGTAAATTGATTTGGAGCCCTGCTCAATTTGTTCTTAACTAGAGGATGAGTGAAATCTTAGTGAAAGTTAAAAAGAGAATATGAATGTTACACCACCGTTTTAATGAGCTTGAGTTAGTTCATTTGCAGTACAAACAAAATACGGAAGAAAAGAGGACCTTGAAAGAAATGATTGTGACAGGCACAGGGTGAACTGCTTCGTAATGATGATGGGAAGATGTGCTTTATTTTTCTTGTATCTTTCCTAATGACAAATGAGCAAACACTGGTAAAATAAATAAAGGCAATTCAATTTTACAGGGTCATTGCTATTTTTTGGCCTGTTATTTCAGTATCTTTTTTTTTTTTTCATGTTAAGTATTGAAGTTACATTTTCAACATGGCAAATTCCAGTTGAGTCACTGCATTATGCCATTGGATTTAAAAAACCCCATTGTATTAGGTGTTAGGATCATGTACTTTCTTTTATGGAGAAAGGAATGAGTAAGGCAAATCAGGAGCAATAGGTCTTGGTCTGGCTGCTCTGTATTTCTAAAGGATAGCATTTCATATCTGGAACAGGCCATCAGGTGTGCTAAGGTGAGGAGTTTGGAATAAGTTTAGTCTGTTTTTGAGTTACGATCTCAGTTTTAATAGGAATAGAATTCAAGCCCTAAGCAGATGGGTCTTCTATCAAAGCTTGGGAAAACTCATAGACCCAGTTGGATGGGTTGGCTTCAGGATTGGTATTTCCTGGCAGTTAGTGAATAGGAATAAATTCGAGAACCACGGAGAACCTCATCCTGTGCTCTGTGCCTTCATAATTCAAACTATACCTAGAGGATCCTGTCTGTAGGCCTGACATTTAAAGCTGCAGGATTAATCTAGAGCTCATCCACCCTCACCTAAGACTCATAAAAGTGTCTGACTGTCAAGATTTGCCTGTTCAAAGGAAGTGGTTCAGCCTTCATATAAAAATTTAGCTGTATTCATAAATTAGGAGATTGAAGAAGTTCGAAACCAAAATGTGTATATACTTTTTTAGAGATGTTGTTGTTGTTGTTAAGTGCCATGGAGTCGGTTCCGACCCATAGCGACCCTGTACAGGGTTTCCGAGGGTGTAAATCCTTACTGGAGTAGAAA
>NW_006408812.1:2232693-2236325 GCF_000296735.1 Chrysochloris asiatica | reverse complement strand
CCCGATTCGTAACCACTACGCTACCAGAGCTAGTGACTATTAAATGTATCATATTTCACTGTATACAGTATATTGTTTGTTGTTGGGGGTCATTGAATTGCTTTTGACTCCTGCTGACATCATGTGATAGAATAGAACTACCCCTTGTGTTTTCTAATCTGTAGTGTTTACAGAAGCAGATTCCATTCCAAGGTGGAGTCAAACCACCAACCTTTAGGTTAGCAACCAAATGCTTAGCCATTGCACCACTGTTCTTGTTAGATGCCATCAAGTCGGTACTGACTCATAGTGACCCTAGTCCTGTACCAATCCCACCTTTACATGAGATCCTTCTCCAAGGACTGGTTCAAACATGATATCCTTGTCTAGGGACTGGTCCCTCCTGATAATATGCTCCAAGTATGAGAGATGAAGTCTGGCCATCCTGGCTTCCAAGGAGCATTCTGGCTGTACTTCTTTGAACTCAGATTGGTTTGTTCTTTTGCACCACAAAGCCTTTTTACATGTTGTGTAAAATATAATGTAATAGAACATTTCAAACAATATTTTTGTTAGTAGAACTAATTCATGCCTACTGTAAAGATTTGGTAGTCAAAGGGTGTAACAAAGAATTTCACTGCTTCTGTGTTAGCATTTCTATATTGTATGTGTGTGCGCACATTTAAATCAGAATCATATTTGTCTTGAGCCCATTTTTGCTGCCACTGTGCCAATCCATCTCATTGGTGGTCTCCCTCATTTCTACTGTCCCTCCACTTTACTAAGCTGTCCTTCTCCAGGTACTGATCTCTCCTGATAATTTGTCCAAAGTATGAGATATGGAGTCTGGCCATCTTGACTTCTATTCTGGTTGTATTTCTTCCATCATAGATTTGTTTGTTCTTCTGGCCTTCCATTGTATGCTTAGTAGTTTTCTATAACACCATCACTCAAATGCATCAATTCTTCTACTGTCTTCCTTATTCATTGTTCAACTTTCTCATACATATTGAAATTTCCATGGCTTTGGTTAGGGATAACTTAGTCCTCAAACTGATGTCTTTGCTGAACACTTTAAAGATATCTTGTGCAACAGATTTGCCTAATGTAATACGTCTTTTGATTTTTTGACTGCTGCTTCCATGGATGTTGATGGTAGATTCGAGCAAAATGAAGTCTTTGGCAACTTGAATGTTTTTTCCATTTATCATGATGTTATTTATTGCTTGAGTGGTAAGGATTTATGTTTTCTTTGCATGGAGGTGTGACCCATACTGAAGGCTGAATTGTTGTTGTTATGTGCTGTGGAGTCGGTTCTGACTCATAGCGACCCTGTACAGGGTTTCCGAGGCTGTAAGAAAACCTTATCTTTCTCCTGTGGAACAGCTGGTAGTTTTGAACTGCTGACCGATTCATAACCACTATGCTACCAGAACTCTATGAAGGCTGAATTAGAGCTGGATTAAGTTGAGGTGCAACCTTACCTGTACTGAAGAAGACATGTTTCTACTAGTCATCGAAGACATATAAAATACAGAAAGAAGAAAAGCACTTTTTTTTTTAATTCTCTTGCCCATATAAGCCCTTTTCATACTTGGTATATATTCTTGTTCTTTCTCTCCCTCTCATCTCCGCACCCCTATTTAGCACCTTTCTTCTACTTTTACATAGTGTGATGATTGTGCCTGGGACAGTAATAAATTATAAGTGTGAGGATTGAGTAAATCCTTGACATGGTGGCCGCTAAAATTAAGCATCAGAGGCTGGGGAGGGGTTTTGGCAGGCCAAAATGGGGAAGAAGACCACGGTAGGTAAAGTTCTCTTACTAACACATGTTGTTGTTGGGTGCCATGGAGTCCATTCTGCGCCACAGTGACCCTATAAGGACAGAGGAATACTGCCTCTTACAGTTGTGTAGGCTGTAGTCCTTACCAGAGCAGATCACCAGGGCTTTCTCCTGTGGAGCTGCTGGGTGGGTTTGAATTGTCAACTTCCTAGCTAATAGCTGAGGTCTTAACTGTTGTGCCTCCAGGCCTCCTCATTAAAGGTATGGGGCTATGTTTAGCAAACACAAGTAGTCAAGAGTCAAATTTATGATTGTTGATAATAATAAAAGCCTGTAGAATAATAACAGTAATAATGATGATACTTACCAAGTGCTTGCTAAATGTCAGACAGTGTTGTAAGCACCATATTGTTGTTATTGTGTGTTGTTGAGTTGATTCCAGCTCATAATGAGCCTGTAGGACAGAAGAGAACTGCCCCATGGGACTTTCTAGGCTGTAATCTCATAAATGTGTGGTGGCTTTGTTGTATAAACACTGGACTGTGAATCACAATATTGTCAGTTTGAGCCCACCAGCTGCCTGGAGGAAGAAAGATGAGGCATCTTGCTCCTACAGAAATTTTCAGCCTCAGAAAACCTATACAGAGTCATTGTGAGTCAGAATCTTCACTGGCACTTAATAACAGCTTCAACAATCTAATAGTAAATGTCACAGTAATATGAAAACAAGCTGCATTAAGATTGCTGTCTAAGTTTGCAATACCAAAGCTTGTGCATGCCCACTCTGCAATACTCTGTTTCTGATTCTTTCAGTACTAACAGTGATCATTACACAAATACTCTGCTCTGATTTTGAAGAACAGTGCTCGTTGGTTCTGTGCCACCCCCTTTCTCCTTTTCATTGCTGCTTCTGTCCTAGAGAGAACTTTCCCATACAAAATAACCATAATGCACCACAGCATTCATGTTCCAAAAAGAGAAACCTGAGAAGGAGCCACAGTCTTCCTGTGAGTAACAGATGGTTACTGTTTAAATGAGGGCAAACTCTGGACTTCATCTCTGAAGTGAGCTTTAGGCTTTTGTGAGGTGGGTGGGTTTTGAGGATTGGGTTAAAGGAACAAAGTACTAGCAAGATTTAGGAAAAGGTGGAAGAGGTAAACAAACCTAATTTGTCTGTCTGTAGCTTTTTTTACCTTCATATACTGTTTAGTCACAGTTACATGACAGGTTGTATTTTTCAGCCCCTTTCCCCATCCCACATAGAGGAGGAGAGGGTGAAAGAGGGCAGGGCCCGCTGTTGAAATTTGTAGTGTGTTGGCATCCAGCAAGTGAGTTTTGCTGTGGGTAAGTCCTGTGGCTTGTTTTCTGCCTTCGTGAATAGAGCCTTTCCATCTTTGCCAAGCCTACAGTTAATGCGGTCAAGGGATTTATTATGAAGTGTACTAAATATTGGCATGGAGCTAATTGCATATAACAAGACGCGTGCTAGACGTTTGGACCTGAGAAGTGACACATGCAAAAAGCATTCTCTTTCTGATGCTGCTGAAAGAGGTTTTGTGTAAGGGAATGTCTGCATGTCTGCGCTTATTGCTAATGAGGTAACCCCCGATTCAGAGCGTATTTCTGCGTTACTTGTTAAAATAAATTTAGGGCTTTCTCTCTCTCTACAATTTTTATGAACAATTGACAACTTCAACTCTTACTATATCATAAAAATACAAATGTGGTAGTTTAAATTGCATGAGCATAAAGATGGTCTAGAAGTTTATGTAAAGGAATAAAAGGCAATCAGAGAAATATCTAAAGGAAAAGACAAATAGGACATCTTTTAAGTCCAGTGTTGTGTCTCTAAACTTTACTTTATTTT
>NW_006408812.1:2229240-2230965 GCF_000296735.1 Chrysochloris asiatica | reverse complement strand
TCTTTCTCCCACGGAGCGGCTGGTAGTTTCGAACCGCTGACCTTAAGGTTCGCAGCCCGATTTGTAACCACTACGCTACCAGAGCTCCTTAACCCACTATGTAGAGGGGATATAAAAAGTTTTGCTTGTTTGTTCATTCCTTCATTCAATATTAATTTATTGCGATTTCTAAGGCACCATACTAAACACTGCCACAGCTGAGAGGCTAGTCAGTGATACCTTTTGCCTTCAAGAATTTATTATTTTTTTAAATTTACTTCACTAATACTAAATTGAGCCCCTACTACACATTGCAGTGAATATATAAACATCATTAAGAGTGGTCCTTCTCAGAAAAGCTTGTGCCTTATTTAGGGAAATTCACATAAACAAAGAATTGCTCTTAGTTATTGAGTTTAATAACTTAGATTATGGTGCCAGGTCTATATAAATAGAGGTTAATGTTCAAGAGGGGGAGCTTGTGGCTTTCTAAACCATTCGCGAAGTCTGTTCTGAGTTTTCCCAGTAATTTACATCCATGCTGTGTAAAGGGTGGTCTGTGAACCAGCAGCAATGGCATCATCAAGGAGCTTGTCTGAAATGCAGAAGCCAGCCTTTCACCTCAGACCAACTGAATCAGAATGCACATTTTAATGAGATTGGCAAATGATTTATATTTGTATCAGAGAAGTGTTATTTCTAGGTTCGATTTGTATTCACAATGTTACCAGATGAGACTTTATCTGATTAGATTGGCTGACTTGTTTTATTTGCACATATATAAACAGACACGTATTGAACATATACCATGTACTTTATTGGAAGTTGAGGGAAAAAAACAAAACAAAACAAAACAAAAAAACAAAAAACTAAAACCAACCCAATAACAATGACCTTTAATAGAAAAAATTATATAAACTGGTAAAGAAGTAATTAAGTCAGACTTCCAGAGCAAGATAACACAGACTAGACCCTCTGCAACAAAGATATGGGAGATCAAGCGAAACAGATGCAGATGCTGATGCTGGACTCGTGAGCTTCAGAAGATAGGACAGAGAGGTGAACTGAGTGAGGAATGGAAGAGGAAGATGAACAGGAGCAGTGAAGGAGAAGAATATCAGGCAGACTGTGGCCTGGCTGGTGTAGAGAGAGCTTCGCCAGTCTTGAACTTTTGTTAGTGGCTGTCAATGACAGTGGCCTGCACTCACAGGACACGACTGGAGATTGGCTGCAAAGGGGTTGTGGTTCTCCCTTGTTATGTACCCTCCTGGTAGCCAGGACAGTGTCCAATCTTTGCCTTTGCCAACCTAGTGGTACCCTCTCTTATACAGCCTCTACACTGCCTGGGGTTGGGCATGGGAGTGCCACCCTGCTTCTGGAGTTCTATGAACCTGCCCTGAACTGCACTACACTGAACAGATAAATGTGTTCCTACTTCCAGTCTCTACTATATCCACCAGGAGACAAGTGGTAAGTACCTGAGAACATACTAACACACAATCATCAATTAAATATAAATACAATGACACCACAATGTTTCTGAGAAAACAGACAATTTCAACTTACGTGAGTTAACAAGATAGAGTGCCTCAAACAAATGACCAAAATATAGAATCAGAAAATATAATAACAGAAATTTTATCAGAACTACTGGAAAAGGAATTTAAAAGAATGGTATTTGGGTACCTTCAATGGAATGAGAGTAAGATTAAGGAAAGCAAGGAGAACAAAGAAGAAACTTTAGAA
>NW_006408812.1:2225931-2228602 GCF_000296735.1 Chrysochloris asiatica | reverse complement strand
CCTCAGCATCACAACAGGACTCCAAAACGAGCTTGCAAGACTGAAAATAGAGATACCAGTATGCGAAAACAGCAGCAAAAAACAGTAAAAAGAGGAACTAATGTAGATACAGAACTTTTAAATGCAGAGGAAATAAAGTAGATTTGAATAAACAAACTGTAGCCCAAAATCTTGACCGAACATTAGTCCTAGCCCTAGCCAAACCTCTACCACTATCATTACCCCTAGATTTAACCATAATCTTGACACTAAACAACGTCTTGCCTAGACCTAGCCATATCCCTAAACCTAACTCCTTATTGCTAAGCCAAATAAAGTAAGAAAGAAAAATCAGCTATTGAAATCTCTGTGGAGTTCAGTTTTGTTCTGATACATATGGGGTCATCATGAATGAGAATTGACTCAAGGCAACTTTTTTAAAGCAATATGATAATTAATTGCAAAAGACAGAAAGCAGTCTCAGTGTCTATTAGCAGACGACCTATCTGAGCTCTGAGAATTTCTTTTCCTATAAAGGACACTACTGAGACAACGATATCCAATGAGATCTGTTGATTAAAACAATATTTTGCCCCTCATTTTGATAATTAGGATAAGACTTGTTGTTGTTAAGTGTCGTTGAGTCAGTTCCAACTTGCAGATACCTTCTATAGATAGGGTTTTCAAGGAGCAGCTGGTGAGCTTGAACCACGAACTTTGTGGTTCAAACAGACCTTGCAGTCCAATGCATTAACCCATGGTGCCATGCTAGAGAACATACTTGTTTTGAGGAAACTTATATGAAAGTATGTGCAGATAAGGGAACATGATGTCTGCAATTTACTGTTCAAAATTAGGGGGGCGGGGAATAGAACAAAGCAAATGTGGTGAAAGTTAACATTTAGGAAATGTAGGTAAACTTTGGACATGTTATTAGTCTTTGAAGAAGGACATCATTCTTGGTAAAGTAGAGGGTCAGTAAAAAGGACGACTTTCAATGAAGATGGATTGACAGTAGCTATAACAGTGGACTCAAACAGCACAATTGACAGGGCAATGTTTCATTTTGTTGTGCATTATTGTTGTTAAGTGCCTTCAAGTCAGTTCCAACTCATAGTGACAATGTATAGGGTTTCTGAGGAGCTTCTGGTGGGTTTTAATTAGTAACCTTTGGTTAGCAGTCCATTGCTTATCCAGCAGTGTCTTACCAGGACTCATGTTATGCACAGGGTCTCCCTATAAGTTGAAACTTACTCAACAGCACCTGACAACAGTAAGACAAAAGGTATATATGAATTCCTTTAATACTGCAATTTTCTGGAAGTTTAAAGTTATGTCAAAATAAACACTTTTTAGAAAAGTAATTAAATAAGTCTAAGGAGTTAGGAATCTTTAGAGAAGCAATGATATTTGGAATGTACCTTTAAGGATCAACAAGAATTTGTTCAAGGAGGAGGAAAAGTCCCCAGATTCTTTTTTTTTTTTTAATTTAGTCAACTTTTGAGTAGGTGAGTTATTAGAGGGAGGTTTCGGGAACTATTAAATTTATAAAGTCCATTCCTAAATTAAATTTTGTATCCTTTGATGCATTTTGTCAGTTGGATACAGATGTGCTATTTCTTGAGACAGTATGAGATAATGAGCTTTAGAGTTCAGTGTAAGCAATTTACATTTCTTGTTTTCATTTTCAGTTTCATCATCTGCAAAATATTGGAGTAACAAACCTACAAGCTTTTAGTAAGATTAGTGTTGTTGTTTAGTGCGGTCGAGTCAGTTACAACTCATAGTGACCCTGTGTAGGGTTTCCGAGGAGTGGCTGGTGGATTTGAACTGCCAACCTTGTGGTTCACAGTCCAGTGCTGATCCTATAACACTACATGTACCCAATGTAATTTAAGTGTTAAATAATAATTATAAGAATAATTGAAAGTTTTTCCTGATATATTGTGGATAATTAATGTCATCAAAAGGAAATTACACAGAACCAAAGGAAATCAAAAGGATAATAACAGAATACTCTGAAAAGTTGTACTCCAACAAAATTGAAAACTTAAAAGAGATGGATAAATTTTTAGAAAACCATGACCTACCTAAACTTACACAGAGTGAAGTAGAAAACTTGAACAGACCCGTAACAAAAGAAGAAATTGATAAGGTTGTCAAAAAACTCCCAACCAAAAGAAGTCCAGGCCCAGATGGCTTCACTAGTGAGTTCTACCAAACATTCAAGGAAGAGCTGTCACCAATTCTACTCAAATTGTTCCAGAATATAGAAGAGGATGGAAAACTTCCTAATACATTTTATGAAACAAGCATAACCCTCATACCAAAACCAGGAAAGGACAACACTAAGAAAGAAAATTATAGACCAATATCCCTCATGAACATACATGCAAAAATTCTCAACAAAATCCTAGCCAACAGAATTCAGCAGCACATCAAAAAGATAATACATCATGATAAGTGGGATTCATATCAGGGATGCAAGGATGTTTCAACATTAGAAAAACAATCAATGTAATCCACCATATAAATAAGAAAAAAACAAAAGAACCACATGATCATATCAGTGGATGATTTGACAAACCCCAGCATCCATTCCTGATTAAAACACTCAACAAAGTAGAAATTGAAAAGAAATTCCTCAAATTAATGAAGAGCATGAATACAAAACCAATAGCCTACATTACTC
>NW_006408812.1:2207826-2225831 GCF_000296735.1 Chrysochloris asiatica | reverse complement strand
GGATGCAAGGATGGTTCAACATTAGAAAAACGATCAATGTTATCCACCGTATAAATAAGAAAAAAACAAAAGAACCACATGATCATATCATTGGATGATTTGACAAACCCCAGCATCCATTCCTGATTAAAACACTCAACAAAGTAGAAATTGAAAAGAAATTCCTCAAATTAATGAAGAGCATGAATACAAAACCAATAGCCTACATTACTCACAATGGAGAGAAACTGAAAGCCTTCCCTCTGTGAATAGGAACCAGACAATGATGCCCTTTGTCACTACTCTTATTCAATATTGGGTTGGAAGTCTTATCAAGAGCTATACGACAAGACAGGGAAATTAAAAGCATCCAAATTGGCAAAGAGGAAGTAAAACTCTTTTTATATGTAGATTATGATACTATATGTAGAAAACCCCAAAGACTCAGTAAAAAAGCTACTAGACCTCACTGGAAGATTCAGCAAAGTGACAGGGTATAAGATCAACATAATAAAAATCAGTTGGATTCCTCTATACTAATAATGACAGCGCTGAAAAGGGCATTAGGAAAGCAATACTGTTTATAATAGATGCCCAAAGGATGAAATATCTAGGAATAAATGTAACCAGAGAAACAAAGGACCTATACAACGAAAACTACAAAACACAACTACAAGAAACCAAAAGAGACTTACAAAAGTAAAAGAATGCACCATGCTCCTGGATAGAAAATTTAACATTGTGAAAATGTCAATACTGCCCAAAGTAATCTACACATATAATGCAATCCCCATCCACATTCCAACGACATTCTTCAAAAAGATGAAAAAAAAATTATTACAAACTTTATATGGAAAGAAGAGAGACCCAGAATAAGCAAAGCACTGCTTAAGAAGAAGAATACAATTGGAAACCTCTCACTCACTGATTTCAAAATATATTACATAGCTACAGTGATCAAAACAGCTTGGTACTGGTACAATGAAAGATACATTGATCAATGGAAGAGAATCGAGAATCCAAAGATTAACCCATTCACATACAGCTAACGGATTTTTGACAAAGTACCTAAATATATCACAGGGGGAGGAGATAGTCCCTTCATCTGGTGCTGGCATAACTGGAAAGTAATATGCAAAAGACCTTTACCTCATGCCTTATACAAAAAACAACTCAGCATGGATTAAAGACCTAAATGTGAATCCCAGAATTATGAAGGCCATCAATGAAAAAATAGGGACAAATATGAGGGCTCTAATTCAGGGCATACACAGACTACAAAACATTTTGAAAATGACACAAACAAAAGTGCACAAAACAGATGATTGGGACATACTGAAAATTAAAAACTTATGTGCATTAAAAGACTTCACCAAAAGAGTGAAAAGGGAAACCACAGAATGGGAAAAAATCTTTTGCAATGACGCATCAGATAAGGGACTCATTTCTAAAATATATCAGAAACTACAACACCTCTACAAGGAAAAGTCAAATAACTAAATTTAAAAATGGGCACAGGATATGAACAGACACTTCACCAAGGAGGAGATCTGGGGAGCTAACAAACATATGAAGAAATGTTCATGATCACTAGCCATTAAGAGAGATGCAAATCAAAACAACAATGAGACATCATCTTACACCAGCAATAACAGCAAAGGTAAAAAAAGTAGAGGACAAGAAATGCTGGCGGGGATGTGGAGAGACTGAGACGCTCCTGTATTGCTGGTAAGGTTGCAAAATGGTCCAACCAGTCTGGAAAGCAATATAGCACTTCTTCAGAAGGTTGGAAATAAAAATACCTTATGATCCAGAAATTCCTCTACTTGGTATTTACCCACAAGAAATAATGAACCATAACACTAGAATATATATGCACACCAATGTTCACAGCAGCACTATTTACAATAGCAAAAATATGAAGACAGCCTAAGTGCCCATCAATTGAAAAATGGATAAATAAACAGTGGTGCATACACACAATGGAATATTATGCAACCTTGAAGAACAACAAGGAAGCTGCAAGCCACCGCATAACATGGATGAAACTTGAGGACATTATGTTGAGTGAAATTAGTCAGTCACAAAAGGAGAAATACTGCATAGGACCACTATTATAAAAGACTAAGAAAAATAACCCATATTACAAGAGGGGAAAACAATTCTTTGCTGGTTACGAGTGTGTGTGGGGTGGAGTGAGGGGAGGGAGGGGAAGGTGGATCACAGGGTAGGGAATAGACATAGCATAACTTGGGAGCTTGGGAGGAGGGGTGGCAAAACACAAGAACTGAGAGGGGAATGGAAGAACAAGGCAGATGGGAGAACATTTAGGCAGGTTTGCTGGGCTAAGTGGGACAGAGGAAAACAATGATGCATGTACAACCTTGAAACAACAGGGCTCTTGGATATAGGGATTGAGGCATGGTTTGAATGGGTAGAAGAGGGGAAATAATATTAAGATGCTTGGCTGTCTTTTGAATGTTGATTTGCCTTGCAGACCATTGTAAAATAGACACTTGAGGGGGAGAGAAAGGAATAGCCAGAAACATCACCACAGAAATCTTATATATCTGTCTTCAGCCTATAACTGATTGGAATACCTAAAATGGGGCAACAACTTTCCCACCTGTGGAGTCTTTGCTTTGCATAAGCCCATATGTGGAATCTTGAACCCCATTCAGCATCTTCTGAGGTGGGAAATCTCCACTTGAAAGGACAAGCAGACCAGCCCAGAGAGGCTAGAAGAACAGAAAATACTTCTTGAAAGAAAGACCAACAGGAAAAATTAGAAACAATAAGGACAGTCTGACTGACTACTACAAGAACAAGCAAGTTGCTCGCCCAGGAGCCATCAAGGCAAGTGGTCAGGTCCCCTCAAGACAACCCCCTTCCAAGACTGAGACTCAAGGGGAATACATGAGCAGGCATGTGGACTGACTGATGACCACGTTGGTTACTGATAAGGGGAAGTGAGGGAAAAACAGTAATGAAATTGTGAGCTAAGTCTGACCACTTTCAATAGACCTTTGTGAACCCGGGTGGAGACCTGGTTGGCCAACAGTATAGCAAGACCTGGGGACTCCTGGTTCAGAGTCAGTGACATAGCCACAGAGGACCAGAGTGGAGAGTGGAGCATCCAGCTGATAAGAAGTGAGGGGATACGCACAAGAACACCCACACTTGCAGATAATACCCGCTTGACTTGGCTTCAATGGCTGGATGATCAGAACTCAACTAGAAGAAGAAAGAAGTGGAAAAAAAGAGTAATCTGACACAATATGATGAACTCGACCTACACCTATGGATGCAGTAGCTCAAAAGAAGGAGCAAATCTCTACAGCGAGGATCATTCCCACCCCCTTGATATGAAGGGTAGAAAGGGATGGGCCGCTTAGATATCGGGTACCCAAAATCGGGTGTCTACAAAGGCAAGAAATGACTGGCTTACAAGCTTTCAAGAGGGAGCCTAGATCCAGAGGGCATGGGGAAGGTAGAATCTCTACTGAGTGGTATCTAATCTGTCTGGACAGAGTTGCTGAGAGGAGATGGGGATAGGTTTTTTGTGATACAGTAGTGAATAATTGTTATCAGGACTGACTGTGAGAGTTGGAAATGTAAAGGTAGATGTTTTGTAGCAAAAGGAGGGGAGTAGTTGACTTTGCAGTCCAGGAGTGGAGGTCCCTGGGACCATCAAGGGAGAAGAGCAGAGTGCAGGACCCTACACAGAGAAGAAGTAACACTAGAAATGGAGGCAGAGACGATGGCATGGAGAGATGGAGCATCTGGGGACTCTGGATTCTGGGAGTGAGAGAGGCTGTGTGTTGTCTACCGAGGGCTAGGCTTGGGGGTGTATCCTTTGGTTGTGTGATGATGCATGGAGGGGATTGTAATCATACTAATGAAACGATATACGATAGGATGAATGTAAAGCTAATGTTCTCCCAAGTAAACTATCACGTAATTCACAAGAAAAACTTAAAAAAAAAAATTAAGCAACCAAATAGAGACCAAAATGCAACAGAGAGAGAAAAAAAAGGAAATTATATGATATACATAAAACAAAATTATTTTTCTATAATACAAATGAGGAGCCCTGGTAGTGTAGTGGTTAATTGCTCAGCTGTTAATTGAAAGGTCAGCAGTTCGAACCCATCCGTGACTCCTGGGGAGGAAGATGTGACAGCCTGTTTCTGTAAAGATTTATAGCTTTGGAAACCCTATGGAGCAAATTCTCTTCTGACCTATAGCATCAATTTGAGTTGGAATCTACTTGCTGGCAATGGGTTCTAATATAAATGAATCTCAAACATGACAGGATTAAAAATGAAAAATATTGAGTCATAACATCCACCCACTAAAAAAAATATTTTCACTTTCTCAAAGAGGAAAATTTGCATGTTACTATTCTCCTTTGGCTCTAGCATTTGCAGGTTAGTGTTTATAGTCAATCCCAGGACAGACTCTCTCTGTCTATAGTAATGGCCCATTTCAGTCCTTCTTAATGAGGCTTCACACCAATGCCTTTAAAATATTTGAATAGTAAATCTGTGTGAAGTGGACTCTTCACCTTGTTGTGTGTGGGCTTCTTAAGTAGAAAAATATCCATATATTCTTAGAGAAAATACTTTTTTTTTTTTCAATTTTAGAAAATCAAAAACACATTTCAGTATCATGCTAATAAGAACAGTCGAGTCTTTCTCATATAAAGAGAATTTGCAACTGGTGGTAAGCATGGTACTGCTAACCACAAAGTCAGGGGTTCAAATCTACTAGCCACTCTGTGGAAGAAAGACAAAGCTGCCTATTTTTGTAGATTTTGCTGGCTCAGCAACCCGAAGAAGTGGTTCTATTGTGCTATAGGATCTCTATACAAACCCACTGCTAATCAACTAGACAGCAGTGAGTTTGGTTTGGGTTTATAATAAGTGAAAAAGACATTCTCTTTTTAGTACTCAGGAACTAAGTTTTACTCTCTGTTCTGTAGCTGGAGTCTTATTTTCACATGATTTCAAGCATAAATTCTTGGTGCCTTTCCATTCTTATAAAATGGTGATCTGAGAACCAGCAGTAGAAGGCAAAATGTCAATGGAAGGTATTAATCTGATGAAAGGTGAGAATGGTGTAGGTTTATTGCTATGTGGTAGAGTAAGAAACGGATAACAGCATAAAGTGGGCTCAGATACAAAATATGAGTCCCACAGTGAAACCTGTTACTTGAGGTAAACAGTCCACTTATGTTGTCTTTGGCAATTCTTGAGAACCTTTTCATGTTAATGTAGTTATTGAAATTGAATTTGGAAATTGTAATGTTCCTCTCGTATTTCACTTAAAAACTATGCTGCTAACTCCCACCTTAAAAGGGATCACTTAAACCTCCTAAGCAGGGCACTGCTAATATTTTAGTAACCCCCCAAGAAGGACAGTGGAATGAAACTCTGTAAAAGTACAAGTGACCTGAACGTTTCCTTTCCCAGCTAGTTTGCAGTGAGATGCATAGTATAAAATAACCCACTACCCAAGTTCTCATAACAAATGCACAAATAGTACTCATTGTGTGGTTGGTGATCACACCCTGGGTCTCTGTGACCTTGGCAGCATTTCAGGGGTCACATTTTCACATGGATCAACTGTTCTTGAACAGTTTTCCAGTGTGTTGGCACAAACCAGCTTTTCTTAAACTGTAAGCATATATACCTTCTTTTCTCACCTGTTTTTCCTCAACAAACATAGCCATTATGGCGTTTATAAAGAGAAAGAGAGTGTGCCTTAATTACCATATATGTAGAAGTTTCCATACCTTAAGGAAATGCCATGAAACTTGATTTGCTCCTCTTTTTTCCCCTTATTTTATTTTAAGAATTTCCTTCTGAGAATTGTTTGTTGCCCCCTGTAGAACCATTCAAAAGATAATTATAGCACTCGACGTGTATTCTCCTTGATTTATCTCTTGATCACTTTTTCAGTAAGGCGTTTTTATTGGTGTTGATTTGACTTTGCGTTTGCTTTGGAATTATTTGAGGAAAGTAGCTTGTCCTACTTCTTTAAAACTCTTGGCAGTTTTAGGCTTTGAGTACTGAGAAAGGCGGCTCTGTGTGCTAGTTGCTTTTTGTTTGTTTATTCTTTCACATTTTAGCATATTTCTTAAAATGGCTATGCAAATAAAATACTTTGGTCATTATTGGATTTTTAAAATTGCTTTAAATTCATAATTAAGCTATCATTTCCCTCTGTATGAGTATTAGGCTTCTATTCTGCAAGTACCATGATAGAGAGGAACAAAGTAGGAAATAGTTTGTAAGTCTAAAGTCCTTTAAGTCTCATATTAGAGAGATCTGATAGTATCATGTCCAACTTTTAACATAAACAGGTATCACAAAATTCTCTTTTTACACTTGGTTTTCCTTGTTTAAAGTTCCAAATTTGTTTGTTCTTGAAAGAAAAATATCCTTCATTGATTAGATTAATGGCGCTTCAAGACGTGTTTATTCAAAGATGGCAGCAAAGAGGTGAATAGGCTAAATGTGGGGAATACAACAGATGCAGCCTGTGAACTGTTTATGTAACTGCCTGTATTTTTTCTGATTTATAATCTATGAGACAACTGACAGGTTTTATATCTTTTTTTAAAAAACACAAATGTAGAGATTTTAGACAAACGTATCCATTAGTTCTAAAAATCCGTTTATAAAGTGGCTTAGACTGCTGCACTAGCTCTCTCGTTAAATTGTACGTTCAGGTTCTTTCAGAATTCACTGAATCAGGCATCTGGATCAAGGAGAATTATATTGACTTTGGTATTGTAAAGGCATTTTACAGGGGTATACATATAATCCATTGGTTTAAATCTAAACATACGGTATTTCAAAATAATCATTAAGAAATACCCTGGTGTTCATGAGATATGCAGCATTAATCTGTTGTAAAAGATGTAAAAGTGTGCTGTATGTAGTGCTTAGTTTTTAAATAAAACAGTGGGATCTTTATTATTAAAGTTATAAGTTTCTTTCGTGTTTAATTATTGTAAATCACCCAATAACCATTCTAAAATAAACAAAAATGATTGTACTATGAGCTATTTAATGCTTAAATGTGATACAAATGCACAACACATCACAAAGAGAAGGAAAACCTATCTTGGGTCACTGTAGGACACTTTAGTCAAGCTCTGGTGGGCATTTGAGTTGAATTTTGTTAATGACACAAATATGTTTTTCAATATATATTTTTTGTGGCTACTAAAACAAGTATGACTTTTAGCATAGGTAATACTAAAAATGCTCTACTTCTAGAGAGTTATTTTTCATATATAAACATAGTTTTTTATTGAAATGATACGTGCCATTGAGTAGATTCCGACACTTCAAAACTAAGTAACATGAATTGAAAAAACAAAACAGTTTGAGTATCTGAGGTTATATGTATTAGTATTATTGCTGTGTGCTTTCAAGTTAGTTTTGACTCACCTGGATCCTATGTATAGTGTTTCTGAGGCTGTATGTAAATCTTTACAAAGCTGAAAACCTCAGCTTTTTCCCATGGAGCAGCTGGTGGATTAGAACTGCTGACCTTGTGATTAGCAGGCCAATGCATAATCTACTATGCCACCAGCATCCCATATGTAATAGACAGTGTTTGCTGAAGTATGGTTCACTTGCACTTTGGCTAACTTCATAAATATGAAAGGATCATAGGGAAACCTGAGATCTGATACTTGATAGGATTTCTATATGTAAATACCAGTCAATTTGAATGGGTTTGAACTTGGAGGGCATCTACTAGCAAAAATGAGTTTGAGGTCTTTACCCTGCTTTTCTCAAAGCTTTCTGATAAGAAGCTACATTCTACAGGGCTAACCTGGCTAAATGGTGACAAGCAGGAGGGAGATTGTAGCCTCAGACAGGGACAGCATGATCTGGATTGTGTCTCAGCTCTCACTGCTTCTGTAGAATGACCTTGGGTAGACTCTAAACTTCTTGTGCTTTTGTTGTTGTTGTTGTTAGATGCCATCGAGTTGGCACCGATTCGTAGCAACTGTATGCACAGCAGAACAAAACACTGCTGGATCCTGGGCCAACCTCACTATTGTGGCCACACTTGAGCCCATTGATGTTGCCATATTGCCGTTCCATCTCGCTGGGGGTCTTCCTCTTTTTCTCTGACCCTCCACCCTACCAAACATGATATCCTTCTCCAGAAACTGGTCCCACCTGACAATGTGTCCGAAGTATGAGAGACCAAGTTTGGCCATCTTGGCCTCCAAGGAGCACTCTGGCTGCACTTTTTTCAACACAGATCTGTTGGTTCTTTTGGCAGCCCATGACACTTTCAATATTCTCCTCCAACACCATAACTCAAAAGCATCAATTCTTCTAAGGGGTTCCTTATTCACTGTCCAGCTTTCGCATGCCTATGAGGTTATTGTTTGGGTCAGGCGCACTTTAGTCCTCAAGCTGACATCTTTGCTCTTCCACACTTTAAAATGATCTTGTGCAGCAGATTTACCTAATGTAATACATCGTTTGATTTCTTGACTGCTGCTTCTGTGAATGTTAATAGTTAATTCAAGAAGAATGAAGTCCTTGACAACTTCAGTCTTTTCTCTGTTGATAAGAAAGTTGTTTTTTGGTCCAGTGATCAGGATTTTTGTTTTCTTGATTTGAGTTGCAATCCCTACCGATGACTGTGCTCTTTGATCTTCATCAGTAAATATTTTAAGTTTTCTTCACTTTCAGCAAGAAGGTTGTATCATCTGCATATCGCAGGTTGTTAATGAATCTTCCTCCAATCCTGATGGCACACTTTTCTTCATATAACCCAGCTTCTCGAATTATTTACTCAGCTTACAGGTTGAATAAGTATGGTGAAAAAATACAACCCTACTGTACACCTTTCTTAATTTTAAACCACTGAATGTTCCTGTGTTCTGTTCGAACAACTCCCTCTTGGTCCATGTACAGAATCCTCATGAGCACAATTAAGTGTTCTGGAATACTCATACTTCACAATGTTGTCCATAGCTTGTCATGATCCACACAATCAAAGCCTTTGCGTAGTCAATAAAGCCCAGGTAAACATCTTTGTGACATTCTCTGCTTTCAGCTAAGATCTTTCAGACATCAGCAATGATATCCCTCATTCCATGGCCTCTTCTGAATCTGGCTTGAACATCTGGAAGTTCTCTGTTAATGCTTGCAGCCGTTTCTGTATTGCCTTTAGTAAAACTTTACTCGAATGGGATATCAAAGAGATTGTCCAATGATTTCCACATTCCATTGGGTCACCTCTCTTTGGAATGGGCACAAATTCAGGTCTCTCTCCCAATGTGATAGTAATATCTTTTCCTGCTTGACTCACAGACGTTTAAAGTGATTGTAGATAATGTGATGCATTTGAAGGCATTTGGAGGTTCTGGATGCTAAGGCATTGTTCTTATGCCTTTCATTCAGTCACAAATGAGCATTTGCATCTGCTAACTACTGCTATTTTTTCAGTCCCTACCCCTCATAAGGAGTAGTGGTGTGGTGCTGTAAGATAAACTACTGGACCACAAATTCGGTTTGAACCACAAGGTTGTCGGTTCAAACTCACCAGCCACTCCTTGGAAACTCTATCCAGAGTCAACTCAACAGCATTTAACAACAGCAAGCCCTTATAAATTGTCTCCTATATTTTAGTAAAACTTTTTTTTTTAATTGACAGAAGGAAAATGTCAGGTAAAATCCCATACATTTCTTGTAAGAGGTAACGTCAATATCATATGTATTCTGTTGTATGTTGCATTTAACATATACTAGTATGGCATAGGAGTCCTGGTGTGGTGCTGTGGGATAAAGCTCTAGACAACAAAGTTGGTTTGAACTACAAGGTTTGTGAGTCAAACTCACCAGCCACTCCTTGGAAACCCTATACAGGGTCGCTATTACTCAGATCCGACGTGTTGGCACTTTGCAACAGCAACAAAAAGTTTGGGATAAATTGTTATTATTATTTTTTCCCCTCAAAATTCTTTGTAAACATAATTTTTGATGGATACTTAAGATGTTCCACCAAGGTGGATTAGTTAACTCTTCTTCTGTACCTGGATTTAGATTTTTTAACTTGTTTTTGCTGTTATAAATAAGTGCTATGTAGAACATTATTATCCATAAAAGTTGTTATGATGTTGGAATGTATTATTAGCATTGATTTTCATCAGTATAATTTTTGGAAAAAGGGTTCTCCCCCACTATTGTGACGCCTTTCTGACTCATTACAACCCTACATGTGTCCAAGTAGAACTATGTTCCAAATGGTTTTCACTTGTTGATTGATTTGGAAATAAATAACCATGCCTTTCTTTCGACGTGCCCAGGCTAAACTCAAACCTCAAACCTTGTGGTTAGAAGCCAGCTCATTAACTGTTTGTACCACCCAGGGACTCCAAATAAAGGGTGGTGATGGTAATTTTTGTGTGCCACAGAGTTGGTTCCAACTCACAGTGACTGTGTATATGGTTTCCATAAATCTTTATGGAAGCAGAAAATCTCATCTTTTACCCATGGAGTGACTGGAGACTGAACTGCTGACCTTGTGGTTAGCAGCCCAATTGGTTCCTTGGATAAAGGGTAAGAGCATTATAATGTTCTTCATAAGTACTGACTATTTTCTGTAAAGTTTTAAGTTTAAAGTAGATTAGACCGTCTACTTTAGGCACTCTTCATTTTTTAAGCCTACTTGTTTCAAAAAAAGCATTCCCAGACTACTTCAGTGAACTTGAATGGCGTCTGTCACATTTCCTTGGGGACACTTTATAGATAATTAATTTAGCAACTATCTAATTTAAAAATTCAATACATCATCATGAGATAATATTAAGTATAGCTGTATTTTTTTTCCTGAAACTGCTGCAAAAAATTATTATAAACTCAGTGGTTTAAAAGAAGAGAATTTATTCTTTTACAATTTGGGAGTCCAGAAATCTAAAAATCCATATTTCTAGGTCAAAATAAAGATGTGTGAACTGCACTTCCTCCTGATGTGCCAGGAGAGCACATGTTCCTTTCCTCTTTCAGTTTCTGGTGGCTGCTACTAATATTCCATTCAACTTATGGTGGCTTTATGACTCTATTCTTGGTGTCCATGGTCCTGTTGATTTCTCCTTTTTGTGTGTGTAGTCTTCCTCTGTCTTATAAAGACATTTATGAGGGCATTTAGTGGTCACCCAGATAATCCAGGATAATCTTCTCAAAATCTTTAATGTAGTTACATCTCTGTAGGATACACACTGGACACTGAACCACCGGGTTAGTGGTTGGAACCTGCAAGCTGCTCTGCAAGAGTAAGCTAAGGCTTTCTGCTCTCACAAAGACTTACAGCCTCAGAAACCCTATAAAGGGTGACTGTGAGTAGGAACCAGTTCAGAGGCACTTAACAACAACAACTACATAAAAAGTTCATCATATAAGGTAATATTTACAGGTTCTAAATATTAGGACTTTTTATCTTTGGGTTCACCATCTAACATGCAACTTTAGTTTATTACTGAAATGAGCAGGGTACTTTGATTAATTATCTGATGTTTCTCTTTTGTGTTGTTTAGAGTAAAATATGTGATACCATTATAGAATGATATAGTTTTATATGAAGATGTGAATATGAATATAAAGATGCAAAAGCCTCAAGTACTATCTCTTGTCAGCATTGTGTGACCTATTAAGTGTGGTATATTTGTACTTACTGAGATATAACAAGTAAGAGTTAATGTTTCTATAATTGATTAACACATTTTGCATGAGAAATGTGAACTTTTTTAGTTTGAATTCATGAAAAACTATTGAGACAATTGATTATAGCCACTGTCAATTTAAAGTTAAACAAGGTGGTGAACTTTTCCTTGGAACGTTTTCTTCCTCTAATATATTCCTTGCTCCCTCATATATATAGTTTCAGGTGCATATGTATGACAGTCTATACCAGGCACAGAGCTTAGTATTCAAATTACCACTGTACATTTCCAGAAAATAGTAGATTGTCACTTTTAGATTCCCAGTATGACAGTGGAGCTCAGGGAACGTGGAAGAAAAGACAAGGTTTAGAAATAACTTGCCAGTTCTAATCTTCAGAACCTCTGCATAAATAAGATTGGAATGAAAACAGAGATTTTTTTCCTTTAAATTTGGAAACCTGTAACATATCCAATCATAACATTCCATGCTGAGTGCATGCACACTTTTAGAAAGACACCACAGTGTAATACACTAGGTTCCCAAATCTGCTTCAGTGCTAGCTTTGTATATAACTTGAACTGAAGACGTCAGTTGGCTAAATGGTGTTATTTTTATATTGCATCCAGTAAAATGAAAAGAAAGGATAAAATAACCAGTAAAAAATAAAAGCCAATATTGCAGTAACACATTATAAGAACATTTTACTATTTAATCAGAATATTAAGTCCAGTATTTATAATGGAAAATCATATAAGTAAAATTTAAGTTTTTAAATAAAAATATGATGGCCGCTTTATATACTCTCGGTACTGAGGGTAAGCTAAGTACAATGGAAATGTGTTAAAAACAAAGACAGAATTATGAGAAAAAGAACAGTTGCTTACAACAACTAAAAAGCCATTTAAAGTAACACCCTAAACTCAGTTATCGTGTTTGAATACTAGAATCTATATTTTTGAGATGCTAGTTGTTAAAGCACAGAGTCGCTACACCAAAGAGTTGCTATAGCAAAATGACTGGCCAACATGCAGCCATTTTTGGAGGTAGCATATAATCAAGAACTGATGAGATTGAAGGAAGAATTCTAAATTACACCGAAGGCTTGGTAAAAAGCCAGTCTCCAGGAATTGATGTAATAATTATAAGGATGTTGCAACAAACAGTTGCAACTCTGGAAGTACTCACTCTTTATGTACCAAGCAATTTGGAAGACACCTACCTGGTCATCTGACTGGAAGAGCACCATATACATGCCAGCGCCCAAGAAAGTGGATCCAACATAATGAGGAAATTATCGAAAAATAATAATATCACATGCAAGTAAATTTTTGCTGAAGACAGTTCAAAAACAGTTGCAGCATATATCAACAGGAAATTGCCAGAAATTCAAGCAGAACTCAGAAGAAGATATAGTATGACAGATATCATTGTTGCTGTCAGGTTGAAAGCAGAAAATACTGGAAAGTTGTTTACCTGTGTTTTATTGACACGATAGGTTGATCATAATAAATTATTGATAACAATGTGAATAATGGAATTCCAGAACATTTAAAGTGTGCTCTTGCTAAACTTGTATATAGACCAATAGCGGTCATTTGAATAGAACAAAAGGGACTGACTTTAATGAAGAAGAGCATGTTATCAGGATTGGAGGAAGTTTTATTAGCAATCAGCAGATGACACAGCCTTGCTTTCTGTAAATGAAGAAGGCTTGAAGCATTTATGGATGACGACCAAAGACTACAGCCTTCAGTATGGAGTATATACCTCAACGTAAAGGAAACAAAAATCGTCACAACTAAACCAACAAACATCATGATAAATGGAGAAAATTTAGAAATTGTCAGCGATTTTCATTTTACTTGGAAACAATCAATACTCACAGAAGCAGTAGACAAGAAACCGAATAATATACCCCTGTTTATTGCAACACTATTCACAATAGCAAAAAGCTGGAAACAACCTAAGTGCCCAGTTAGGGATGAATGGATAAACAATATATGGTACAGATGCACAGTAGAATACGATGCAATGATGCTGTATAAGAATGAATCTGTAAAACACCTCATGACGTGGATAAACTTGGAGAACTTTATGCAGAGTGAAAAAATTACATCATAGAAGGACGACTGTTGTAATAGACCACTATTATAAAAAGTGAAGAAAAGTTTTCACACTTAAAGAAACATTCTTTAATGGTTGCCAGCCTGGGAGGATAAGATAGAGTAAATTACTATGTAAAAGGTAGATACATATTAACTTGGGTGAAGGGGGAACACTATACAATAAGAGGTATGTCAGCGAAAACAATAGAGGCAGGTGAAGGCACTGGGAGATATGTAAGTTTTAAAGGCAACAGAAATAAATACTGTACCTCACAGCTTTTTTTGTATACTTCTAATGCTACAAGAAAATAAAGCCATATAGTATATGAAGCAAAACAGTCAACATGTAACTTAAAGTACTCTATTTTTCCATATAATAAGCACTGAACTGTGAACCACCAAGTCAGTGGTTTGAGCCTACCAACTGCTCCTTAGGAAAAAGATAAGGATTTCTGTTCCCACAAAGATAAAAGCCTCCAAGACCCTCTATAAGGTCACTATGATTCAGAATTCACTCAATGGCACTGAACAACAACAATGCTAATTTTTAATAACTGAGTTTTATTAAAAGTCTTTTAGTCTTCAGAATGTGCCTACCTGCCTGTAGTTGCCACAGTTTACTGAAAGACTGACAGACCCCTGTTGATCTTGCAGAGGCCCTTAGTTTCTCAGTTTTCTTTGTATTTACTTCTCTATTATAAAAAATTAGGAAATTTATTTTTCTTATAAAAAGAGCAAATGCTATATTTATCATTTAACTAGTAGCATTCATTTGTCTGTGTGTAAATGTGTTTGTTTTCCTTGCACATCATGCCCTTTCATGGACAACAGAAGTTTGTCTTCCCTTTGGGAAACTATTAAACTACAAAGGAATACTTGTTGTTGTGAAGTGCTGTTGAGTCAGTGCCGACCTATAGCAACCCTGTATAGGGTTTCTGAGGAGCAGGTGGTGAGCTTGAACCACCTACCTTGCAGTTCAAACAGCTTTGCAGTCTGGCGCATTAACCCACAGCGCCACACCAGGACTCCAAAGGAATACTTAGTGGATAGTAAAATCAACAAAGTAATTTGAATGATTATAAGGTTGTTTCATAGTTAAAGTTTAGTCTTGTTTGTGTTATATTATGTTCTCTTTCCATAAACCAAGGAAACTCTTAGATTATGCTCAACTAAGATTTTTCTCCTCTGACCAGTGTTTGGAGGTCATTCACATCATCTTCAGTGACCACTATTTCTTGGATGTCAAGGTTGAGTGATGCTTCAGATTAATGTTTTCTTTCTATAGATATTTGGATAAATCAATCATTTTAGAGTCACGTCTAGTAGATTGGAAAACACAAATATGTCGATGCTTTGAAAATGCCCCTGAAAGCCAAATTAAAGATAAATCTTCTTTCCTTGATATTTGTTACTTTTGTTATATTAAAAAGTCTAGTCCAAGTACTGATGCATTTCACAGGTGACAGTTATTTGAGTTTTATAAGAACAAAAATCATATAAAGTATTCATACTTGTGGGGAAGTAGCTGTTAAAGTAAAACTATTTTATTACCCACAAGTTGTCTTCTTGAGTGTTAGGCCAAGAGATGCCTCATTTAATTATACATCTCTCTGGCTTTATCTCTTGATACTAAGTTAAATGCTTGAAGGCAATCTTATTTTCTGGATTTTTAAGTTGTTTTTCTTTAGTGGAAAGCTCACAGTTTTGGTTCCTAAGTATAAACTCTAGTGTATTTGTATTGTGATTACTATAATTTAATCATTTAATGGATGTTACAGAACAATTTTTTTTTTTAATCACATGGATAATAATCTCAATTAGGTTAAATCACCCCTTTCCAGGTAGGTATCTCTGACTGTTTCTCCTGCTCCCAACTTTTAGTATACTCAGCAATGTGTTGAAGATGCATCCCTCAGCTTCAGATCAGTTAACTCAGGGCTGTGTAATATAATCAGTTCTCCAAGGAGGTTTCTCAGGATGCACATGTCTACACCCTGTCCTAGACATTCGGATTTAGAATTTTGGAGGTGATCACTGGACATGCGCTTTCTGGAAAAGATTCTCTCCATACTCTGACACATCCCCTGATTGAGAGATAGTGAATGTAACGCACAACTGTACCATAAGCCCAGAACAAATGCCATTAGCATTGTTTCTGTTTTTAAATGAAAGGAAAGCAACCCTTGTGGTTTTTATTTTATTTTTTTTTCTGACCCAAAACAGGCAAAAAGGAATCATGCTGTCTTAACAGAAAACAAAAGATTTCATTTATTACTAATTCACTTACTTAGGAAATATTTATGTGGGTGGCTACCAGGTGCTGGGGAGTCCTGGTGTGGTGTTGTGGATTAATGCTCTGGACTGCAAGGTTGTTTGAACCTCAATGTGAGTGGTTCAAGCTCACCAGCCACTCCTTAGAAACCCAATACAGGGTCACTATGGGTCAGAACTGACTCAAAGGCACTTAACAACAACAACAACACCATGTGCTGGAGTCCTAGTGATTGGTGCTGTAGGATAAGCACTGGATGGTAAACCACAAGGTCAGCAATTGAAACCTATCAGTTGTTCCTTAGAAACTCTATACAGGGTTGATATCAGTTGCAGCCAACTCAGTGGTACTTAACAAATCCACCACCATATGCTAGGTGACGTATACAGGATTCAACACTATGGTCCACAAACAAGTAATTGTCTGTTGATATACTTGTCCTCTCTCTCCTCAAAGCTCTTCTCTCCTCTCCATTCCCTTTTCTCTTAACTTTATTTCTGTGAATCCTGTTCTAAAACCTTTAGGTAGAATTAGAGGCCAACTCATATAGCTCTTGATAAAACTTATCATACTGGTATTTATCTGTTTATCATACTGTTAAAAAAAATGATCTCATTCCTATCCTTATTATGGTTTATATGTGTGCATCCTCCATAAGGCAGTAAATGCATTCAGGGAAGGGATGGTGACTTGTACACTAATGTGGGAAATTGCTTTTTCAGGTGCCTATCTGAGCAGGCGGAGTCCTGGTGTGGTGCTGTGGGCTAATGTGTCAGATTGCAATGTCGTTTGAACTGCAAGGTCGGTGGTTCAGGGTTACCAGCTGCTCCTTGCAAACCCTACACAGGGTCGCTGTGAATCGGCATCAACTCAACAGCATTTCACAACAACAACAACATCCGAGCAGGCAGTCTATAAGTGTTTGTTGAATTACTTATATTTTTCTAGCTAGTAGATTTAATGGAAGTACACGTGTCTAAAGTCTTCATAGTGAAAACGTAAATGATCTTCATTATGTGTCTATTCACCATAATTAAAAGGAATTTGAAACCCCAGCTGCTCCTTGAAAACCCTATATAGAGTCGCTATGGGTCAGAACCAACTTGATGGCACTTCACAACAACAACAACTATGACTTGATGGCAATTAACCACAGCAGATGGAATACACAGAAATCAAATTGACTATTATCTGTGGAAACAGATGGTGGAAAAGCTCCATATCATCTGCCAAAACATGGAAGGGGCAGATTGTGGAACACACCATCAGATGCTCATTTGCAAATTCAGACTGAAGTTGAAGAAAATAAAAACAAGTACATGAGAGCCAAAATATGAACTTGAATATATCCCACCTGAATTTAGAGATCATCTGAAGAACAGATTTGTTACGTTAAACACTAAAGGCTGAAGACCAGAAGAGTTGTGGAATGACATCAAGAACATCATACAGGAAGAAAGCAAAAAGTCATTGAGAAGACAAGAAAGAAGGAAAAGATCAAAATGGATGTCAGAAGATATACTGAACATTGTTCTCCAGTGTAGAGATGCTAAAGCAAATGAAAGAAATGAGGAGGTCTAAGAGCTGAAGAGGAAATGTCAAAGGTCAACTTGAGAACACAAAGTCAAATATTATAATGAAACGTGCAAAGATTTGGAGTTAGAAAACCAAAAGGGAAGAACACACTTAGCATTTCTCAGGCAGAGGGAACTGAAGAAAAAATTCAAGCCTCGACATTCATTATTGAACATTTCTCTGGGCAAATTATTGAATGCTACAGAAAACATCAAAAGAAGATAGAAGAAATACAATGAGTTACTGTACCAAAAGGAAATGGTCACTGTTCAACAATTTCAAGAGGTAGCATATGATCAAAAGCCAGTGATCCTGAAGAACGAAGTCCAATGTACATTGAAGACATTGGCAAAGAACAAGGCACCAGGA
>NW_006408812.1:2205238-2206646 GCF_000296735.1 Chrysochloris asiatica | reverse complement strand
TTCCTTGGAGGCCAGGATGGCCACACTTCGTCTCTCATACTTTGGGCGTATTGTCAGGAGGGATCAGTCACTGGAGAAGGATATCATGTGTTTGGAAAAGATGGAGGGTCAGAGAAAAAAGAGGAAGACACCCAGTGAGATGAATTGGCGAAGTGGTAGCATCAGTGGGCTCAAGCGTAGCAATGATTGTATGGTTGACCCAGGACTGGGCAGTTTTTTTTTCTGTTGTGCATAGAGTCACTGTGAGTCGGTACCTACTTGGTGGCACCTAACAAGTGAAGCAACAACCACAGCAACAACCACTACTGACCACCTTGAAAAGGCATCACATTAGAACGCCCTCAATAGATTGGGGAAAATTGTAGAACGAAATTCAAATTAATCAAAATGATCTGGCTTAGTGGTCAGATAAAGACTGCTGGAACCCCTGGGACTATGACCCTTAGTCCCTCTTGAGGCCTAGAACTGAACCCACCTGTGTAAGTCAGTTTTCAGCCAAACAGTAGACAGGACTCTTAAGGGAACAAACAGTAACACTAGGGATGTGTGCACTTCTAAGAATTATCAACCCTTTGAGTTTGAAAGGGCAACATTTGCCCTGGGCAAAGTTCAGGAGGCAGGAAGAGTTAGGAAAGAAGGAAGACTAGAAACAGGACACATAAGGAACAAGTAGGATGAGTTATGTTACATTGTGGGAATTGCAATGAATGACATGAAACAAAATATGTGTGAATTGTTGAATGGAAAACTGATTTGCTTGGTAAAAGTTCACCCAGTTCACAAAAAAATAACTAAATGAAAAGGAATTTCACCTGTAACACTCTAACAGGGTACTTAAATATATATTTTTATAAGAATTGTGCCTTCTAGACTGAGTTTGATTTGACACTAGTGGAATTTCAGAATTTTTAAGTGCATGCTTCCATGTTGAACATGTTGATATTTTCACACAGCATTTAAAATTGGCCTATTGTCACTTAGCAACTGTTCTATAACGGCTATTTGAATCATCTTCAAAAGTTGTTTTCTCATTAGCCTCTGTGATACTCTTCCCTCCTGGTTATCTTCTTTCTTTTATCATCTCTTTTTGTTTGTTTACTTCTCAATCTAAATATCTAAATGGTAGAATTCCTTAAGTTTTATTTAGTTCAACTTCTTTTCTTTTACTATGTCATCTCTTTCACCCTCTCTATATGTATCTCTGGGTGTTGATGATTCTCAAATTTTTCTCTTCAGCTTCAATTCTTAACTCAGTAATGAGTAAAGGGTAGACTGATAGATATCTGCAGCTGAAGACAGACTTTTCATCAGATCCAGTGATGCCTCATTAATGATTTCATGTCAGCTGTCTTCTTTCTTTAAAAAATATATATATATATAGCTCCGCGGGAGAAAGATGAGGCTTTCT
>NW_006408812.1:2198749-2203942 GCF_000296735.1 Chrysochloris asiatica | reverse complement strand
CCAGCCACTCTGAGGAATAAGATATGACAATTCACTTCCAGAGACATTATAGCTTGTCAAGCCTACGTGACAATTCTCTTCTACCTTCTAAGGTCACTGTGAGCCAAGTTAATTTGAAAGCAATGAGTTTTGTGTTTGGTTTTAATGATCTCTAATACCTAGTACATAGTAAGTAAGCACAATGTACGTGATATCTGCCGTCATAGCTAGGGTTCTTGCTTAATAGGCTTATGAAGAGACTTTCCAGAAATATTTCTACCATTTTTTTCCCTTCCTCCCTCATGTTGATTCTACATTTGTATTTAGTTGTTTCTCCTAATATTTATGATGATTACAGTATATTGCAACAGGTGTATTACAAATGGCCTTTGCATATCTCTAAGGTCACTTTTGGAACGACTCACTCAGAAAGTTCTACACGGCTGAATGATCGGAGATTGTGGGTCTATTGTACCTCCAAGTGCCTTTAGTTGCATGAGATCTCTGGAATGTTAATTAATTTTCATAGTTACTTTTCTAGCTTTAACAAAGAGTTTCTGAGCCTGGTCCCAAAATGATATTCTTGATCACTAGTACCTTTGCAGAAATAGTGTACTTGAAGCTTTCTTGCAATTGTTAAGAGTCTTTAAAAGGCATTTTAGGTTTGTAAATTCTGCTTCCAGCTCTAGAACTAGTGACATCTTGATAGTAAAGATTCCGGGATTACTTTACATCGTGTGCATTATGAGGCTTAGGTAGATCTGTTATAATTATTATAGGACTCTGAAAAAGGACAGGTACTGTCATCTTGTGTGGCACTGTAGAATAAACACTTATCCGTAAGGTCAGTATGAATCACAAGGTTGGTGGTTCAAACTCACCAGTTTTTCGAGGAATCCGCGAAAAATCTGATAGAACCTTGCTATGATTCAAACCCACTTGACGACACTTAACAACAATCTTCTCATCTTTCCTCTGAGAACTTGCTGGCTTCACTAGGAGTTTATAATATTATCTATGGTGGTGGTGGTGATGTGCTGTGGAGTCCGTCCCGACTCATACAGGGTTTCCAAGGCTGTAAATCTTTACAGGAGCAGAAAGCTTCATCTTTCTCCCGTGGAACAGCTGGTAGTTTCGAATTGTTGATCTTAAGATTCGCAGCCCGATTTGTAATCACTACACTACTAGAGCTCCCTAATATTGTCTATAGTGTTTTAAAAATGTTTCAAGATTAAAGGGAAAATCATGCAAAATATCTCAAGTAACAGTTGTGTTTTATACTTGATAGGGGAGGCCTTAAAATACTTAAGACACAAAGATCAAAGACCACAGCTTTCAATATGGATTGCACCTAAGTGTCAAGAAAACAAAAATCCTCGCAACTGGATTAATAAATAATAACATGATAAATGGAGGAAAGCTTATGGTTGTCAAAGACCACATTTTTCTTGGAACCATAATGAACACTAATGGGGACACCAATCAAGACATCAAACAACAGTTTGGATTAGGCTGATCTGCCTCACATGACATCGTTAAAATGTCCAAGAGCAAAGATCAGTTTCAGGACTAAGGTGCACCTGACTCAAACCATGATATTTTCAATAGCCTCATATGCATGTGAAAGTTGGACAGTGAATAAGGAAGACTGTAAAATAATTGATGTATTTGAGTTATGGTGAGAAGAATATTGAAAATGAACAAAAAAATCTGTGTTGGAAGCAGTTCATTCAGATGTTTCTTAGAAGCCAGGATGGTAAGACATCGTCTCTCAGACTTCAAAAATATTAACAGTAGGGATCAGTCCCTGGAGGAAGGTATCATGCTTGGTAAAGTGGAGGGTCAGCAAAAAAGACCGCTAACAAGATGGACTGGCACAGTTGCAGCAGCAACGGGCTCAAGTGTAACAGCAATTGTGAAGATGGTACTGGATCAGGCAGTGTTTTTAATTATATTTAAATTTTTTATTGTGTATTATGTGATAGTTTACATGGGAAAACATTAGCTTTTCATTTATCCTATCTTATTTCGTTTCACTGCAATGATTACAGTTCCCTGCATGCATGATAAAACAACCAAAGGGTACACTCCGCAAGTCTGTCCCCTGGCTGTCAACACATAGACCCTCTCCCTCCCAGAGTCCAGAGTCCTCATCCGCTCCATCTCTCCACATCATTGTCTCTGTTTTCATCTCTGGTGTCACTGCTTCTCTTGATAGGGTCCCGCACCCCACTCTTCTCCCTTGATGGTCCCAGGGACCTCTGCTTCTGGACTGAAAAATCAACCAATCCCCTCCTTTTGTTAAAAAACATATGCCTTTACATTTCCAACACTCACAGTCAGACCTGATAGCAATCATTCACTGTTGAACCACAAGAGTCCTATCCCCACCTCCTTTTATCAGCCCTGTCCAGACAGGTTGGAAACCACTCAATGGAGATTCTACCTTCCCTTGCACTCTCTGGAAATAGGTTCCCTCTTGGAAGCTTATAAGCCAGTCACTTCTTGCCTTTGTAACCCCCCATTTTGGGTTACAAAGTGTCTGTGTTGCCCATCCTTGTTGACCTTGTGTACTGTGGGAGTGGGGATGATCCTCGCTAAAGATTCATTCCCTCCTTTGACCTACTGCATCCACAAGCATAGGTCAAGTTCAAATTGTAACAGATTACTCTTTTTTCCCTCTTCTTTTTTCCACTAGTCGAGTTCTGGTCATCCAACCATCAAAGCCAGGCCAAATGGGTACTGTCTGAAAGTATGGGTATTCTCCTCTCACTTCATATCAGCCAGACACTTCACTCTCAGCTCTAGTCATCTGTGGCCATGTTCCTGTCCCTGGGCCCAGGAGTCCCCAGGTCTCACCATACTGCTGGCCAACCAGGTCTCAACCCAGGTTGACAGGAGTCTATTGAACGTGGTTGAACTTAGCTCACAACTTCATTGCTGTTTTTCCTCCACTTCTCCTTTTCGGTGACCACTGTGGTCAGCAGCAAGACCACATGCCTGCTCGTGTATTCCCCTTGAGTCTTAGTCTTGGAAGGAGGTTTGTCCTGAAGGGACATCCAGGCAATGTTTTGTTCTGTTGTGCACAGAGTCACTATAAGTAAGAACTCACTTGATGGCACCTAACAATAAACAATAATAACATGTATTTTTTTCTGACATTAGAGACCAATGACAAAACCAAACCAAATAATTCATATATATATAAATTTATAGGTTCATTATAAATATGTGAATGTGTATTTGGTTTTAAAAATATAATATGTGTTTTCTATTAGATTGTGAAATTTGACAATATTAAGCAATTACAAAGCCCCTGGTGGTTCAGCTGTTAATCTAAATGCCAGTAATTTCAACCCACCAGCTGCTCTGAGGGAGAAAGATATAGCAATCTGCTACCATAAGGATTGTTGTTGTTGTTAAGTGTGGTCGCTTTGTTCCGTCTCATAGCAACCCTGTATAGGGTTTCCAAGGAGCAGCTGGTGAGTTTGAACCACCAACTTTGTGTTTCAAACCGACCTTGTAGTCTAGCACATTAACCCACAATGCCTCACAAGGACCCCACCATAAGGATTACAACCTTGTAAACCACATGGGGCTGATCTGCTCTGTTCTTTAGAGTTAATAAAAGTTAGAAGCAGCTCAGAAACCTTGGATTTGAGTTTTTGGTTTATTAAGAAATTTCAGATAATGCATTTTAAACTTTTAAATCAATATTTATTAAATTGATTTGCCTAATAAGTCACATATATCATGCCCTACTTTTCACTTCATTGAACTTCTGGTACGGTGTTATTGGATAAGCACTAGACTGTGAACCACAATAATTGTGGTCCAAATCAACCAGTTGCTCTTTGGAAATCCTGTGGAGGTGGTTGTGGTGGTTGTGTGCCATGGAGTCAGATCTGACTCATAGTGAGTGACCCTGTATAGGGCTCCTGAGGCTGTAAATCTTTATGGAAGCAGAAAGCCTCATCTTTCTCCTGCAGAGTAGTTGATAGATTCGAACTGCTGACCTTGTGGTTACTCAGCTCATAATCCACTATGCTACCAGAGCTCTTTGGAAACCCACTACAGGGTTGTGATGAGTCATAATCAACTCTATGAGACTTAACAACAACTGCCAATATTTGGAATTCAAAATAGATTACATACTTTCTTGTCTTTGTACTAGGGGAATGAAATGAAGAAATCATTTATCCATAAATGTTTATTTAGAATATGAATTTTAATGACTTGGTGCCTGTATCTAAGTCTATAGATATGAATGACACTCAATCCTTCTTTACTTATTGACTCTGGAAGAGGGAATTGATATGTAAAACTTTGAGTTATACTATGGTTGTTATGGTATTCTGGTGTGGTACTTACTGTAGGGTAAGCACTGGCCTACTAACCACAAGGTCGGCATTTCAAACCCACCAGCCACTCCTCAGAAACTCCATATGGGGTTTCTGTGAGTCAGAACTGACTAGACAACATTTAACAGCAACAACATGGTAAGCACTAGATTGTTACCCCCCAACTGTTCCCCTGGAGCCCTATAAGGGTCTCTATGAATCAGAATTGACTGGAGGATGCTTAACAACAGTAACTCTGAATTTGATGTTGTTTGGAAACCGTGTTTTATCATGTTAATGAGACCATACCAACTCAGGGAAGACTGAAACTTAATCACCCAAAATATGCTCAGGCATCAACTCTGGAATAGACCACTAATTGCTCATATGCAAATTCAAGCTGAAGCTGAAGAAAATTAAAACAAGGCATGAGAGCCAAACTATAACCCTAAGTTTCTCCTTTCTGAATTTGGAGATCATCTCAAAGACAGATTTGATGCATTAGATTCTAATGAATAACTATCTGAAGAGTTGTGGGATGATATCAAGAGCATCCCACCACTTGTCTGGCAGTTTGTCATATTGTGGTGGCTTATGTGTTGCTGTGATGCTGGAAGCTATGTCATGGGTATTTTAAACACCAGCAGGGTCACTCATGGTGGACAGGTTTCAGCTGAGATTCCATTTGAAGACAAACTAGGAAGAAGGAGAGACAGACTAATTCCAACAATTTAGTCACTGAAGACCTTATGAATAACAGTGGAACACGGCCAACACCAGAATATTGACTACTGAAATGTGATAAAAAGCACAAGAATATTGTCAGATATCAGATATAATGTCAGAAGATGAGCCCCTCAGTTTGGAAGGCACT
>NW_006408812.1:2195922-2197244 GCF_000296735.1 Chrysochloris asiatica | reverse complement strand
CTAAAGGAAGAAGTCCAAGGGGTATTGGAGGCATTGGCAAAGAACAAGGTTTGGGATATAGATGGAATACAAATTGGAATCTTTCAACAAAGTGATGCAGAACTGGAGGCACTCACTCATTTATGCCAATAAATTTGGAAAACAACTACCAGGCCAATTGACTGGAAGAGATCCATATTTTTGTCCATTCCAAAGAGAGGTGACCCAATAGAATGAGGAAATTATCTGACAATATCATTAATATCCCATGCAAGCAAAATTTTGCTAAAGATAATTCAAAAATGGCTGCAACCATGCATTGACAGATAACTTCCAGAGGTTCCACCTGGATTCAGAGGAGGACATGGAATGAGGGAAATCACTACTGATGTCAGATGGCTCTCAACTGAAAGAGAATACCGGAAAGATATATACCTGTGCTTTATTGAGTACACAAAGGCTTTTGATTCTGTGGACTATGACAAGCTGTGGACAACATTGCATAGTATGAGTATTCCGGAACCTGAGGCAGTTGGTTGAACAGAACGAGGAAACAGTGAATGGTTTAAAATTAGCAAAGGTGTGCACCAGGGTTGTTTTCTTTCACCATACTTACTCTATCTGCATTCTGAGTGAATAAGTCAAGAAGCTGGATTATATGAGGAAAAACATGGCATCAGGTTAGCACGGATGCTCATTAACAACCTGCCATATGCACATGATAAAATCTTGCTTGCTAAATGTAAAGACGATTTAAAATACTGATGAAAATCAAAGACCACAGCTTTTGGTATGGGTTGCACCTCAATATAAAGAAAACAAAAATCCTCACCACTAGACCAATAAGTAACATCCATATAAATGGAGAAAATATTTAAATTGTCAGATACTTTATTTTGTTCAAATCAACCATCAACACTCATGGAAACAGCAGTCAGGAAATCAGACATATTAGGCAAATTAGGCAAATCTGCTGCACAAGACCTCTTTAAAAGTGTTCAAGAGTAAAGATGTCAGTTTGAGGACTAAGGTGTATCCAACCCAAGCCATGATATATTCAGTAACCTCATGTGCATGTGAAAGTTGGATAGTGAACAAGGAATGCCATAGAACAATTGATGCATCTGAGCTGGAGTGTTGGCAAAGAACATTCAAAGTGCCATGGACTGCCAAAAGAACAATCTGTGTTGGAGGTAGTACAGCCAGAGTGCTCCCTTGAAGTCAGGATGGCCAGTCTTCATCTTCATACTTCAGACATCTACTGTCAGGAGGGACTAGTCCCTGGAGAAGAATGTCATGTTTGGTAAAATGTATAGTTGGAGTAAAAGAGGAAGACCCCAACA
>NW_006408812.1:2190951-2194147 GCF_000296735.1 Chrysochloris asiatica | reverse complement strand
TTTATTAAAAATATATATATTTAAAGAGAATATGTAATATTTTGACACATTGAACAAATATTTATAAAATAATTTTAGAATTACATTTTACCAATTAATTCAAACTAGAAAGGTTAATTTCTGCCTGTTTTTGTATGAGTATTGGGAGATGAGATGAGAACAGGTTCTGAAAAGAGTGATTCAGAATGGTTTTGATAACTATCTATTCCCTGCAGGTATTAAAACTTTAATAGCTTTTTCAGAACAAGATTCAAATAACCCATGTTCTTTCCAGTCTGTGGTTTTAGTTAATTATAAAAACGAAGAAAAAAATGTAAGGTCAGTTAGAAACAGTCAGTGGGAATCAAAATTCTAAAGATTTCAAAGCATGGACAAATGACTTAATTGGTAGTAATATCTTCAAAGCTACAAGTACAAAAACCAAAGCATTTTATGACTGGTATCTGCCAAGACTGAAGAGGTCATATAAGTTTTTAAAATAACAAGGTAAATCATTTTTATCTTTTCCAAGTATCTTTTACAGTAACCTCTAAATTTTTAATGATCAGAATTTCACTGGAGAGGAATCACTTGTGTCCCTTCAAAATCCATTTCTACCCAGAACCTCCAAATGTGACCTTATTTGGGCATTGGACCTTTGTACATGTAATCAGTTAAGGATTTTTAAATTAAATCATTCTGGAATAGGGCAGACCCTAAATCAAGTGAGAAGGCCTCTATAAGACACAGAAAAAGACATACAGACACACAGGAGCTGTTCATGTGATAACAAAGACAGAGATTGAAATTATGCTGCCACCAACCTAGGAAACTCAGGAGCCTCTGGAAGCTGGAAGAAACAAGGAAGTATTCTTCCCAGTGACCTTCAGAAGGCCTGCAACTTTGCTGACATCTTGATTTTAGATGTCTAGCCTGAAGGGTTGCTATGAGTTAGAAATGACTCAATGGCAGTGGTTTTGTTTTGGTTTGGCAGCCAGAACTGTGAGAGAATAAATTTCTGTTGCATTGAGCCATCGATTCATTTCTATGGCAGCCATTGAAACCAAATACACAAAGAGATATTACGTTGTCTTTAGCTTCTGTGGACCATAAATGATGAGTTTAATATAAAGTATGCATTACAATGAAACATGTGAGGGTAGATGCTTGATGGGACTGCAAGTTTTTTTGCAAGTTTCCTGCCTTTGACAGGACTCAGCTTACCACTTTTCTCTCCTTCTCTGTTAGTGGAAAGTATTTGAGCTTTCCGTCTCTGATAGGTTTCTGCTTTACATAGGTTCCAGCTTTCAGAGATTTTATGGTACTGTTTAAATATGTCTGCTCTATGAAATACATTATAACTACAGTTCTCCACCGATATGTGTGGCATGTGGGATCCAAGACGTCCACAAAAACCAGAATCTGTAGATGCTGAGATATAAAATGGCATATTTGTGGTGGTTGTGTACCACTGAGTCAGTTCTGACTCTATATAATAGAGACCGGTAGAGGGCTTCCATGGGTGTCAATCTTTAAAGGAGCAGAATGCCTCATCTTTGTCCTGTGGCGTGACTGATAGATTCAAGCTGCTGACCTTGCCATTTGCAGCCCAGCTAGTAATCTACTGCGCTACCATGGCTCCTTATGCAATGGTGTATTATTTGAACATAACCTACACACGTCATCATGTAAACTTCAATCAATTCTAGATGCCTCATGGTTCCTAAGACAATGTAAATGCTGTAAATAGCATTTTGTACTCCCTCCTTACCTTCTGGAGTATTGCTATTATCACTTAATTGTTTTTAAGCAACCCCCCACACCAGCCCTGGACTTTTGACTTGTAGTTGTCTGAATCCATGGATGTGGAACCCACAGAAATGAAGGGCCAAATATACTTACAATTCCACTAGGAAAGAGTTCTAGACTGCCTGTTTTGTCACAGTTAAATTAAATATATATTTTACTTGGTTTGGATGACATCTCAGTCCCTTAACATTATGACCTCCTTCTCTACTTTATGGTGGTCACCAGCTCCCATAATCAGATCGTCTCAAAATTCATTTAGTCAGACATTTGAAAGACACCATTATCTTTTCTCTTTAAAGCTTAACTATTTAACTCCATAAGAAGCTTGGTAGTGTAGTGGTAACAAGTCCGGTTGCTAACCTTAAGGTCAGCAGTTTGAAACTATCAGTGGTTCTGCAGGAGAAAAATGAGGCTTTCTGATCCCGTAAAGATTTACAGCCTCAGAAACCCTGTACAGAGTCACTGTGAGTCGGAACTGACTCCAGGGTACATAACCACCACCATCATTCAACTCCATCCCCTATAATCATTCTTTGCCGTCTAAAATTCATTGACTCCTCAACATTCTCAAAATCCCTCACATTTGTTCTTTGCATAATTACTGATGAAGATCAAAGATCACAGCCTTCAGTATGGGTTGCACCTCAAAGTAAAGAAAACAAAAATTCTCACCCCTGGGCCAGTAAATACCATCAAGATAAATGGAGAGCAGATTGAAGCTGTCAAACCAGATACGGAGTGGAATTGATGGTGGTACTTCTAGAGCAACTGCTTTCAAACTAATATGACTAGTAACTGCAATAAAAAATACACTTGCTCATAATCAAGCTTGGAAACAAAAGGGACAGGGGAAGGCACTGGAGATGTGTAAGTTTTAAAGACAAGAGAAATAAATACTGTTATATTAACACTCTTGTAATAATGATACTCTACCAGTGGATGCATGGATAGGTGGGAGGGAGAGTAGGACAAGTCCCCTGAATATGTATAAGTTTGACAGAGGATACTGCCACATGTATATGTTTATCTGTGCAACAAAGATATCCATGAGTGTAGTGGAGCTACAGGGAGCAATTACTGGTATGTTTGAGCCCATTGTTTCAGCCATTGTGTCAATATATCTCATTGAGTATCTACCTTTTTTTCACTGATTCTCTACTCCATCAAGTATGATGCCCTTCTCCGGGACTGGTCTTCCTGAAAACATGTCCAAAATACAGAAAACATGTCCAAAATACAAACTAGTACTTAGCTTTTATTTATTTATTTATTTATTTATTTTTCTTGTTGGTATTTATTTTTTTATTTTTTATTTATTTATTTTTTAATTAAATGTTTTTATTTTGCATTGAGTGAAAGTTTACATGGCACATCAAGTATTCTTCCCAGTGACCTTCAGAAGGCCTGC
>NW_006408812.1:2162828-2189784 GCF_000296735.1 Chrysochloris asiatica | reverse complement strand
GAAACCCTGTACAGGGTCGCTATGGGTCAGAACCGACTCAATGGCACTTAACAACAACTCCTTGTAAAGAGCAGTGATTTCAGCTTCTAATGCAAACTTAAAATACTGTATAATTTTCATTTTTTATTGCTTTCTTATTATTTTTATTGAAATGCTCATTACCTCTTGTTAACTAATTGTATTAATTATATAGCTAGTGCCTGGCTTCTCAACTTTTTCCAGAAGAAGCCCCCAGATTCCATTAAAGAGTTTTATGGGTGCTCCCCACATGTCAAATTTCACACAGCCAGCTACACAGCATTTTATAAAGGTCTTTGAATGCAATGCCAAGGCCTCCCACTAATTGTGTAATGGGCCCAATGTGGGATCTGTATCCCTTACTGGGGAAGCCCCATATTAAAGGACTGTGGGAGTGAGGAGTTGTCAAACACCAAGAAAGAGCACTAAAAAAAGAGAAAATTCTGCTTAGTTGTAATGTTGTTGCCAAGGAGCGAATCAGAACTACAAAACATGCCAAATGCCGACTGATTTTAAACAGTGACCCTGGTTTCAGAGAAGACTCACTTCATTACATTTGGAGAGGAATTAAAATCACAAATAGCTACAAAATTAATGTGACTGCTCGTTACACCACTAAATGATTGTTTTCTAAGTGGTTAAAAAATACAACTAACTAAAAATTTCTGTGTGTTCTTTCAAGGAAATGTAACATCATGATTATCTGTGAACATTTAGTCCTGGAATAATGTGTTCAAAGTTGTTTGCTTCATTACCTCTTTTCCTCTGAAAAGGTTAAGGAAGCATTTTTACCCTTGTTAACTATTAAATTGCAAGTGTCCGCTCTGAAAAAAAGTAACCTCTAAACTTTAAAAAAACATTGAAGATTTGAAACTTCTATTCCTTCTCCAGGCCCTGGCATTGCTTTTTCTCAGTTTCAAGGAATCTGTTTAGGAGTCTGAAACTGCCTTTCCTGTAGAAACTGAAATAGGATATTTTGGAGGTCCACTATTACCTCAGAGAATGCTTTTAGCATGTTTAATGTTGAAATGGGAACAGAATTCTTATGGCCCCACTTCAGTAGCAGTGCTGTGTTCTTCAGGAAGAAAGTATAATCTGTGTATTTGTGGGAAGACAGCATTAAAACTAAATTACATATTGAGATTTTTGTGAACCTTCAAATATCTTCTGGTAAATTGATGAGGGAGAGAAAAAAAAGAGCTTTTAAAAAAATATTTTTTTTAGTGAAAGCCATTTCTTACTTATTGTTGTGGTTTGTTTCCACAAGTTGTTATATGAAAATTGGTGTTATGCTAGTGATGGATGACCATATCAGGTCACAAAATGGAAGATGATTTCATCATTACATACTGCCAAACCACCTCCACATTCCTTACTGCCAGATCTGTGTCATTAAAAGAGTCACAGAGTAGATTGTTTTTTTTTTTTTTTTACCCTTGTCATAAATGCAAAATAAGCAGATAATAAGGTAGTTGATAAGTGGAGAGAGTAGGTGTGTATGCTCATTAAAAAAAAAAAAAAATCTCATGCTTCGAATATGAAATCTTAGAAACCCTATCTAGACACTTAACAACATACATGCAACACTCATGTTATTGGTGGTGTTAAGTGCTATTGAGTCGGTTCCAATTCAGAGCGACCCTGTACAGGGTTTCCAAGGAGTGAGTGGTGGGATTGAACTGCTGACCTAGTGGTTAGCAGTCCAGTGCTTATTCTGTATCATCACACCAGAACTCCACACCAAAACTTTACACAAAATACAAAATTAGTTTGGTCTTGTGAACTGCAAAAAGTTATTTCAATAGTAATCTACCAATAGTAGTGGTTAAAATGATTATATTTGTTCTTTTAAAGACAGTCCTAGATTTCAAACCTAAAGCACAAAGGAACCCTTAGTGGTAATTTTCTCATCTTTGTGATTCCCGGAAATTTTTTTCTCAATTATATCTTCTGTCTATATATAAAATTATTTTAGGGAGCATGCTGTTTGGAAAATCACTCTTTAAAGCCAGATTTTCTCTTTAGATTGCTGCTTGATAAGCATTTATAGTGAATAAAAGTCAACTTACTTCATCCATAAAACAAATTTTGGTGGTTATGTGACGTGGAGTCAGTTCCGACTCATAGTGACCCTGTCAATGTTTACGGGATCAGAAAGCCTCTTCTTTCTCCTGCAGAATGGCTGGTAGTTTCGAACCGCTGACCTTAAGGTTCGCAGCCCGATTCGTAACCACTACGCTACCAGAGCTCCTTAAAATAAGCCTTAACAATATTTAAATGTAATACTATCTAAATGGACTCCTGGTGTGGCACTGTAGGATAAGGAATGGATTGTGAGCCACAAAGTCTACAGTTCAAACCTACCAGCTGATCCTAGGAAACCCTGTCCAGGGTCTCTATGAGTCAGAATCTACTTGATGACACTTAACAGCAACAGCAAATGTAAAGGTAAATGTTACGCTACTCTACAACTTCTTTGATAAACCTAAACTTGTCATTTGTTATTCATACCCCACATCATGCAGTCTTTTAACCCTTGTCAGCAGTTTTTCTCTTAAGGTGTACAAAAAAATTTCACTTTTAGTGTTTGCCATTGCCCCATGTGTTACTGTTAGTTTGTACAACCCAGTGGAACTCATTAAAAGTGCTATTTCATTGATTTTTTTTTCTTTTTTATTACTGTGAGTCTCTAAAATGTCTGCAATCATAGAAAATATAGATAACTAATCTATATTTATATAGCTGTTTTTTCTTATACAATTGTTTTCTCATTGTATTTAGTCATCTGTGCATTTTAAATATATTTGGTGATGACTTTTTATTTTGTTTTCATGTATATACTTTCTCTTTTTATAATAGTGATCTCATAGAATATTTGTCCTTTCCTGGTTGACTGGTTTCACTCAGCAATAATGTGTTCCATGTTCATCCATGTTGTGAGATGTCTCATAGATTCATTAGCAATAGGTTGTACTCCTCTGTGTGTATGTATCATAGTTTACTTATGTACTGTTCTGTTGATAGGCACGTAGGTTTTGAGAATCACTTTAATGTTGTGAATAACACTGTGATGAATATGGGTTTGCATATATCTACTCATGCCACAGTTCTTATTTCTCTATATCGATGAAGTTTTTAAAAGAAAACCATGTCCCTTCAATAATAGGATATATAATGGTACTGAGCTGTAGTGTTCTGAGGTACATTCAGTTAATATTGAAGTTAAAATATATTTACTATTTTCTCAGATCCTGATATTCTTCAATTTTTAAATCTCTTTTAATCCTTTGGACACAGTATTATATATTTTTCTTATTGAAGATAAGAAAACTGAGTCTAAAAGAATTAAAGAAACTAACATAATCACAGAGCAGAAAGTAAGTAGACTTGAGCTATGAATGCCACAGGTGTATGTCCTCTGAAGTTTTATGCTTATGAGTGGAAATTAATAAAATTGAAGGGATTGCTTAGAAATTCTGCCTTACTAGGTACTGAATGATGTCTGGGTTATTAAGAGTACTCCAGGTAAATACTAATAGTAGAGTAACTACTATTAGTATTATGAATAATAACACTATTAGTGATTTTGAAAGTATTCTTGAACCCTGGATTCATGTTTTGGCATATCCACTGGATCTAGATAAGTCATTAAATATTCTTGGATTGCAGTTTATCATGTTGAAAAACTGATTTGGGGTTAACTATTCTTTTAGCCACAAAGTCCCTAATCCTATCACAGTGTGAAATGTACTAAATTAAATGATACTTACCATCCCTTTCAACTCAGACGTATTTTGGACTCTATAGAGATCTCTTTGACCATGGTCTCTGAAAGATTTGACTTAAATTAAAACAAAGGCTTATGAAAAGCTGTAGTTTGGACCTGAACAATACAGCAAGTAAATTACTCTTGAGGGGGTCGTCTTCAGCTCTCTCTTGCTTCCATGTATTATGAGATCCAATTTGAGAATGTTTTGCCTTTACTAGCATATGTTGTTTTAGGAACTATTTCTCTATCATGTTTGGAAGAAATTCCTGGCCCTTCTGAGGATCATTTTCCTTTTCCTCTTTAGCCTTAGGCATTTAAAACATTTACTTGATACATCTGTATTACTCCTGCCTGGCAACTGTACTTACTTAACTTTTGCAGGGGGACAAACAAGAATAATTTGGAGCCTCAAACCAGGCTACTAACTGCATTATTGCCTTTTAAAGACACTTTTTATCCTGGTTTAGCACTGTAGGATAAGCACTGGACTGCTAACAGCAAAGTTGGTGGTTCTAACCCACCAGCTGTTACTCAGAACCCTGTACAGGGCTGTTATGAGTTGGAATCAACTTGATGGCATTTCATAATAACAACAGCAAGCTTAATGTATTATTAAATTGGAAAAGGATATTAATAACATTTTTACTTTGATATTTTGCTTTTTAAAAAATACAAAATTTGGAGGAAATGGGTAAGTTCTAAAAATCTATTGTGATACCTAATCCACACCTACTTTTAAAAGGAATGCACACACTTTGAGGCATTTTGCTTCCTTGACAGTAAACACATTCTTACTCTACTACAACCTCTCAAAACAGGGACTGTGAAAAAGGGCTGAGAGAAAGGGCTCAGAAATAGGATCAGAATGTGCCTCAGACCTGCTTGGTGGGGTGGACTATTTGGCTGCATCCCCAGTATTCATTTGCCATCTCCTTCCTACCAACAGCTGGTGTTTTTCTGCAGAGTATCTGTAAATTTCCAGAGAAACTGACTCTATCCTCTGAATATAACCTAGGCCAAGACAATCAGTATATATCATACTCTGGTTATAGTGATGTATGTATTCAGTATGTGATCTAAGCCAATTCAATCAAAGTGAATCACGGAACTTTGGTTGAATATTCTGTAACAACAATGCTCTTTCTTGCTTGGTGGACAGGAACAAGGGAGCATTTAGCTTCAGGAGTTACTGTTCCTTGTGTTGAAATAATGAGCTAACCTGGCATAGTAGAGAAATGAAAAGGTTTTTAGTAATTTCATTGAACCATTGGATCATACATGTCTGAAGTTCATAGTATTTCTTAAAGTTTTCAGTTATTTTAACCATGTCTTCTTTGTGTTTAAGTTATTATGAGTAACTTCTTATTCTGAATAAATTTTCCCCTGATACATCAAGGTGTTTGGCATTTCTGCCTGTTGTTATGTGTCATTGAGTCTATTCCAAGTCCTAGCGGTCCAGTAGGACAGAGCAGAACAATAGGGTTTTTCTGAGCTATAATCTTTTTAGGCGCAGATCAACAGGTCTTTTCTCCCATAGAGTGACTGGCAGGTTTCAACCACTAAACTATCAGTTAGGAGACAAGTAATTAACCCATGAGCAATTAACCAAGCCTCCTTAATCAGTTATTATTAACTAGACTCCTAATCAGAGTGGCTCTATAGGTCAGAAGTGAACTACTCCATAATGTTTTCCAGGCTGTACATCTTTATGAAAGTAGACTGTCACCTGTGTCTCTCACATGGATTCAAACTACTGACTTTTTGGTTAGCAGCCAACCACTGAACCAGTGCACCATTGGACCTCTTCCCAAGACATTTACCACTAACCATTGCCTTTGAGTTAATTTAAACTCATAGTAACTCTATAGACAAAGAGAAGTGCTCCTTTGGGCTTCAGAGACGAAATCTTTATGAGAGCAGACAGTCTCATCTTTCTCCCGAGGAATGGCTGGAGGGTTTGAATTGCCAAACTTGTACTTTGCAGCCCAGTGCTTGGCCTAATGTGTCACCAGGTCTTCTGTCAAGCTTCTTAGTTTTTCCTAATCCAGTTTACATGCCTAGAAATAAAATCTGTCTGCTTAGACCTTAGTTTCCTCACCTATAAAGTAAAAAGTTTGCATTAGAGAATACAAAATACCTGTTGGATGACTCTTTCCTCTCTGCTTCCTAGAACTGTAACACCTGCCTAATGTCTGATACAAAATTTGTCAACCTCTATTGTCCTAGTTAAGATGACCTGTTTTGCTGCCACCCTAACTGCAGCATGATATTACAAATGGGGTTTCCTTCCATACCATAGCAAGAACAATAGAAAAGACATACAGCTTTAGTAATTTCACAATCTATGACTAAATAGCCCTTCTTTTCTTATTCTAGAAATGTGATCATTTTAAGACACAAGTTTTCAGAAAGAGACTGACTTAGTAAAGATAAAGAGTGGTTATCATTCCTTTAATCTAACGACAATACACTGGTATAAAGAAGTTAACAATTAATGATACTAAAGAAATAAAGTATGTCTAGATGTGTTAGTTAATTTTGCTACTGTTTTTCTCAGTTACATACTAGACTGCTTACCCTACCCAGCCATAGCCTAAAATTCTTCAGTAGTTACAATAATTATTTCATAGAACAGGTAAAAGCTTTCACCCAGTGTTAGAAAAACAACATAGCAATACAGAGCAAATGCCTTAAAAATTTTAAGTACATGTGAAATTTACTTACATAAACCCAAAAGCAAAAGAACTGTTTTGAAAAGTGGACCTGCTACTTGAATGATTTTAATGATCATTTAGATATTTATAAGGACTGTAACCAGCTACCCAAAAGATAAGGCAAAGATCTCAGTGGGATTTTTAAGCTGAGTTGGTTTTGATGGTGGTGGTGGTGATGGGGTGTTGTGGGAAATAACTTTTATTGGATTGTGCTAGACTGTGACAGGCAGCAATCAGGGGCTTTATAAGAATTCAGTAATGTTAATTTGCAGCAATACTCTTTCATGCAGCAAAGATTATCTGCAAGGCACAAATTTCTTTTTCTTTTTTGGAAATGACAGCTTTGATATCTGTGATTCGATGATGAATGGGTTTGTGATATGCTTTTTTATTAGAAATAGGTATGCTTAGCCAGATTGCACTGCAAGATATTTTATGCTATTTCATCTGAGCAGATGTTTTACAGGTTTTGCAAAATGCGCATCAAACTTTTCTTGGAATTTGTAAAAATTGCATGATCATATTTACATTCTTATTTTTTTATTCTTGATAGCAAGATTCAGCACAATGTTTTCCTATGATTCTAAGTACTATTTAAATTAGAGATGTTTAAATTGTATAATTTTACTTAAGGCCAACCACAATATTAGTCCAGAGGAGTTTGCCCTGGAGTTTAGATGCATCTGCCATTTTGAATGGATGCTCCAGGGACTTGTCTTATTTTGTTTCCCTCAAGAACACCTTGTTAAATTTGGTGATCATGTCCAAAGTCAGCAAAGCATGCTGAGTTTCATGAGTTGTTTGACCATACGTTTGGTTGAAAATTTTTAAAGGCTGTCACTATTTTCATTGAATCTTATAGTGTTATATTGATTTATAGGTTTGTGTATTTGGGTATGTGTGTGTTTGAGGAATGGCTACATTTGCTTCTTGTTTTTTAAAAAAATTAGTTTATAATAGTACCTTTGAATGCATGTTTATAGGGTGAAAATCTAGAAGATAAAATTTAGAAAACAAATGACCTCAAATTAACTTATGCCATGACCTTCTTAAAAACACACTCAATTGAAGACATTTAATACTTTTTGACTCTTAATAAAAGGATCGTTTTGCTTTAGTCAGATGATTTTTTTACTTCAAAAGAGATATTTCCTTTCTAAAATCTTCCCTAACATTTACATTCTTGAGCAGTGTTTGTATATAACTGAGCATTATTTGTATTTAATTCATTTCAAAATCATGTGCTTTACTGACAATAACTGGATGATCTGAATACAACTAAGGCAAATCATGGGCTTGGTGTGTAAGAAAGGGGCAATAAAAGCTATAGTGAAACTAGTTCATTTGTTTAATCCTTGTAATTCACTTATGAATGGATTTGACTTTAAGCCTGTATTAGCATATCAACATTTGCAATTAATATGATCAAATCACTAGGATAGGTTATTTGCATAAAATAAAGGAATGGATTGCTGATGGCATAAAGCAAAAGAAAGATAGTATTCAAGATAAGCAATTTTACAAGACATAGGCATTCTGAGAAGACTCATGGAAGGGTAGGTAGGATCAGGTATGGTGGTGGTGTAGTGGTAATGTGCCATGGAGTCGGTTCCGACTCATAGCTACCCCTTATAGCGTTTCCAAGGCTGTAAATCTTTAGGAGAGTAGAAAGCCTCATCTTTCTCCTGTGAAACAACTGGTAGTTTCGAACTGCTGATTTTGAGATTAGCAGCCCGACTAGTAACCAGTATGCTACCAGAGATCTTTAGGATCAGGTATTGTTGTTGTTGTTGTGTGCCGTGGAGTCAGTTCCGACTCATAGCGACCCTGCCCAGGGTTTCCAAGGCTGTTAATCTTTACGGGAGCAGAATGCCTCATCTTTCTCCCGCGGAGCAGCTGGTAGTTTCGAACTGGTGACCTTGCGGTTCGCAACCCGATTCGTAACCACTACGCTACCAGAGCTCCTTAGGATCAGGTATAGGTAGAGAAAAATAAAATTGTCATGAAGGAACTGATATTTGAGATTATGAAGGTACCCATGTTTGAGATTATCACTGACATATCAATAACTATTTGGTGAGAGGAGGTGGAGGAAAGGTGCCTCTGGGTGGAATCAAACCATCATTGTTTGAGTTAGCAGCCCCAGTAAGTTAAGTTCCAGAACTATTGTTGTTGTTGTTAGGTACCATCAAGTCAGACTGACTCACAGCAACCTGATGTACAGCAGAACAAAACGTTGCCCGATCCTTGGCCAATCTCACAATCATTGCTACACCTGAAACCATCACTGCTACCTACCACTGTGCCAATCCATTTCTTTGGGGTCTTCATCTTTTTCTCCAGCCCTCCACTTTCCTAAACAGATATCCTTCTCCAGTGACTAGTCCCTTCTGACAATATATCTGAAGTATGAGAGATGGAGTTTGACCATCCTAGCTTCCAAGGAGCACTCTGGTTGTACTTCTGCGAACACAGATCTGTTTTTTTGTTTTTGTTTTTTTCTTTTGGCAGCCCCATGGTACTTTCAATATTCTACTCCAACACCATATCTCAAATGCATGGATTCTTCAATGGTCTTCCTTATTCCTGTCCAGCTTTGAAGTGATTGAAAATACCATGGCTTGGGTCAGGCGCACCTTAATCCTCAAGCTGACATCTTTGCTCTTCAACACTCTAAAAAGGTCTTGTGCAGCAGATTTACTTAATGCAATACATTGTTTGATCTCTTGACTGCTGCTTCTGTGAATGTTGATAGTTGATCCAAGAAGAATGAAGTCCTTCAAGCTTTTCTCTGTTGATAAGAATGTTGTTTATTGGTCCGGTGGTGAGAATTTATTTTTCTTGACATTGAGATATAATCCATACTGAAAGCTGTGCTCTTTGATCTCCATCAGTTAATATTTAAGTCCTCTTCACTTTTAGCGAGCAAGGTTATATCATTTGCATATCGCAGGTTGTTAATGAGTCTTCCTCCAATCCTGATGCCACGTTTTTCTTCATATAACCCAGTTCCTCGGATTATTTGCTGAGCATACAGGTTGAATAAGTAGGTGAAAGAATATAACCCTGTTGCACACCTTTCTTAATTTTAAACCATTCAGTGTTCCCATGTTCTGTTTGGACAACTGCCTCTTGGTCTATGTGGATAGTCATCTTTTATATTGTTTAGTAAAGGTATTCGCAAATGAGCAAATCATTGGTCTTGCAGAACTCAAGCATGTGATCTCCATTATCATTTATATCACCAAGGCCATATTTTCCAAGGGCTGATCCTTCCTCTCTTTCCGACCTTTGCATTCCAATTGCCAGCAATTGTCAATACACTTTGAATGCGTGGTTGATTAGTTTCAGACAGAAGAAGTTGGTAGAATTCTTCAATTTCATCATCACTGGCTTTAGTGGTTGGTGCATAAATTTGATCAATGGTAGTATTAACTGATCTTCCTTGTAAGCATATGTATATTATCATATCACAGACAGTGTTTAACTTCATGACTGATCTTGATATGTTCTTTTAGGTGATGAATGTGACACTATTGCTCTTTAATTTGTCATTCCTGGCATAGTAAGCCATGTGATTGTCAGATTCAAAATAGCCAATACCAGTCCATTTCAGCTCACTAGTGCCTAGGATATCTTTGTTTATATGTTCTATTTCATTTTTTACAGTTTCCAGTTTTCCTAGATTCATACTTTGTGTATTCCCTGTCCTGATTTTTAATGGTTTGTTACAGCTGGTTCTCTTCATTTTGAGTTGTTTTGAGTTCCAGAATAATGAGTCTGAAATAGGGTGTGTATAAAGAAAAATACTATGTGATGGGTCTTAAATGCCAGGCTAATGCGTTATTTGTAATTCACTTAATTTGTTAGGCCAGGGAGAACTGCTGAAGACTGAAAAACAGATGTAGGCAGTGCCTGAGTTGTGAATGTTCAACTTAAAGTACAACCTGTTGTTACAAACCAAACCCCATAAAGCGTCCAAAAACAATTCCTGGATCATCAAATGAACTAGTTACCAGAGTTATATTAAGAATAAGGTAGACATCTAAATCTGTTTCTAGTCCCTTGTGAATCTGACAAGGCAAGAAAAAGAAAGTGATATTTACAGTGTGCTTGGCCTTGCCAAGGAGTCCTGGTGTGGCGCTGTCGGTTAATGCACCAGACTGCAAAGCCCTTTTAACTGTAAAGTCGGTGGTTCAAGTTCACCAGCTACGCCTCGGAAATACTATACAGGGTTGCTGTGGGTTGGCACAGACTCGACGGCACTTAACAACAACAGGCCTTGTAGACATACTATGAATAAAGACAAGAACTCCAAAAAGGCAGATAGTCAGTGAGTGGCAGGAAAGAATTTTAAACCAGATCAGTTTCTCTGTGCCTTGCTGGCTCGTCACACATCACTCCACACGTGAGTTCTGGCTATGCTGTTCTCCTGTAGAAGATCTGCATGGGGTGGAACTAGGGTGGCATGGCCGTGCAGCAGCACCGGAGGGCCTCGTTGTGCACTGTCTATTTGCACAGCATAGCAGCAGGTTCACAGGCTGTTCCATCCACCAGCACCAGCATCCCATGGATCGTATCCAGCTCACAGTGGCAGCAGACAGCCAGCCACAACCACTCCTATCCTACCAGTTTGAGGTTCACACAGTGGTTCGTAATAACAAATGAGTGTAACTTTGTGATGGGCATCAAAACAGTATTATTAGTATTATCATATTACTATGTTAAAGATGTTTTTCTGTATGTGGAAGTAGTTCTTTAATGTCTATGCATTGAAACATAAACTCCATAGTATATACTGAGACAAACATTTGGCTAACTGATGTCCGATACAAACCTTACCTCCCTGTTCAATTTATGTATAAATTTGACTAAAAAACAGATTTTGGAACAGACTTATTCCTAATCCGGCGAGATTACCTGTTCTTGGAACTGAACTCAGTGTGAGCAGTTGGGATTCTGGAATGCTTTGTGAAGTTGTTTCACAGATAGTGAAAGGCCTTACCCATTGTGGCAGAGGTATTGGAAAGAAGGAAACAGATGCCTGGCACACTGAGTTTGTGGATTCCATTGTGTTTGACTGCTAATTTGATATAGACAATGAGGAGTTAGAATTAAAGAGAACTCCAATATTTTATGGCTGTGTGTCCCTGGAATGTTGGTTTTTTTATTAGCAGAAATTTGGAAGTTGGAAGAAGAAGTTGTTTCTAGCAAGAAAAAGTAAGAATTTGGTAAAATAGACCTTTACAGGACAGTATTTCATCTGATGATAAAATATGGTTTTTTAAAACAATATTAATATCTTCAAGTCTTTTTTCATTTTTTGAACATTTTATTGTGTTTTGGGTAAAAGTTTATAGAGCAAATTAGTATCCCATTCAGCTGTACACATTTTGTTTTGTAACATTAGTTGCAGCCCCCTCAATATAACAACACCCATATCCTTTCTGGGTTCCCATTTCTATTTCCTCCTCTTTCTTGCTCCTATCTGCCTTCTGAGCTTTGTTTTTAGGTGCAACTCTTTCTACTGAGTTTAAATTCTTTTGTAAATTTATGGGATATGGAGTTGTTTAGAGACCTACATCATTGTGCATGATAGCAGATCAGTTAAGTTTCTTTTTTCAATTTGAATCATGGTAAACTAAAAATCATCGAGAATTGTGATCTCATTTTATGGTGCAATGAAGTCTTTAATGTCTCTTTTAGCCATTGTGTTTGTAAACTCCCACCAAATGACTGTTTCCTGATGCGTTTGGGTAAAAGAAGGTGGAGGAAGATGGTAATGAGTTTTATGATTCAGATGTGAGTGATTGTTAACAGTACTACTTGTAATTGTGGAAACTTGATACTCAACATGGGTATAAAATGGGTCATCTCAGAAACAGGAGTGGACAAGTTCACTACCATCAAGGAAGAAGAGCCAGAAGTGGAGTGTGTCCTTTGGACCCTAAGGTTCCTACATGTTGAACCTCTTCAACCCAGGAACAGAAAGCTGACACTAGAGAAGCAACAGAGGAGAGACAGAAGAGCAGCAACAGTAGAGCCAAGAGCCAGAGCACCAGACAGAGCAATGGACTTCTCAGCCCACTGAGCAAGTGAAGTTGAGTGTCTTCAGGCCCTTAGTGAAGGCCTGAATAGGCACTTAATAGTGGAGAGCTATTCTGTTGATACATGCATGGAACTAGTACTGAGTCTTATAAAGCAATGAAGTGCCTTTTGAACATTTATCAGCAGTGGTAAAGGAGCTTTGTAGCAATGCCTGTGCAGAACAAAGACTAAAGGCCAGAGCGAGGCTTCCCTGCCAGAATGGCAGAGAAAAAGCTATACTGACCAAAGCAATGTATCCTGAACAATTCTAGCCCTGCACTGTAATGTGTTAATAAACCCCATAAGTGTGAATGAAGACCAAATGAGTTGTGGTATAACATCAAGGACACCAAACATTAAGAAAGTAAAAGGTTATTAAAAACAAATGAAGAAAGATCAAAATGGTTGTCAAAAGAGACTGAACCTTGCTTTTCAATGTAGAGATAGTATATGATCAAGAACTGATGGTATTGCTGGAAGAAATCCAACCTGCATTGAAAACAATGATGGAAAAACAAGGTTCCAGGAATCGATGGAATACCAAAGGAAATGTTTCAACAAACTGGTCGGCATTGGATGTGCTCACTCATGTATGCCCCAAAATTTGGAAGATAGCTACCTGACCAGTTGACTGAAAGAGATTCATATTTGTGCCTATTCCAAAGAAAGATGACCCAACAGAACATGGAAACAATTGAAGAATAGTATTAATATCACAATTAATAAAATTTTGCTGAAGGTAATTCAAAAGCATTTGCAATAACACATTGACAGAGGGCTGCCAGAAATTACAGCTAGGTTCATATTAGGACACTGAATGAGGGATATCATTGCTGATCTCAGATGTTTATTTGACTGTGTGGATAATAATAAACTGTTGATAACATTGCAAATAATGGGTCATCCAGATCATTGGATTTTGCTCTTGAGGAACCTATATAGACCAAGAAGCAGTCATTTAAAAGAAAAAGAGATATTGAATGGTTTTAAAATCAGGGTTGTGTTCTTTCATTATATTTATTCAGTCTGTGCTGAACAAATAACCCGAGAAGCTGGAGTATATGAAGAAGAACATGGCATCAGTATTAGAGGAAGATTCATCAACACCCTGGGATATGCAGATGACACATCCTTGCTTTCTGGAAGCCAAGAGAACTTGAAATACTTAGTGATGAAGATCAAAGGTAGAGCCTTAAGTATGGATTGCTCCTCACTATAAAGAAAATGAAAATTCTCAGACCTGGACCAATAAATAGCATCATGGTTATTGGACAAATGACTTAAATGTCAGACTTCATTTTGCTTGGATCCACAATCAGTGCTCATGGAAGCAGCAATCAAGAAATCAAAGGACATGTTGCATTAGGTAAATCTGCTGCCCAAGCTCTTTTTAAAGTGTTAAAGAGCAAAGGAGGTAGGTGTGCCTGACCCTGAGTCATGGTGTTTTCAAGCCACCACAGAGAAACTTGGACAATGAATAAGGGCGACTAGAATAATTGATGAATTTGAATTATGGTGTTGGTGAGGAATATTGAATTTGCCATGAACTGCCAGGAGAACAAACAAAAACTTTATCTTGAAAGAAGTGTAACTAGAATTCTTCTTAGAATTGAGGCTGGTGAGACTTGGTCTCTTTGTACTTTGGACATTTTATCTGGAAAGACCAGTCCCTGGAGAAGGACATCATGTTGGTAAAGTAGGTGGTAAGTGATAAAAGAGGAAGACCCTGATGCAATGAATTCACACAGTGACAGCAACAATAGGTTCAAATTGAAAAGCAGTTGTGAGGATAGCATAAGGACTGGGCAGTGATTTGTTCTGTTTTGTGTAGGGCAGGGCCCCTGTGAGTCCAAACTGACTCATGACACCTGACAACAACAACAAACTCATCTCTCTTTAACCTCTAGATTTGTTTCTCCTCTTTTTTCCCCCTTTACTTAGTAGACAACACCATTAATGCTACCTGTTGTCCAAACCAAAAACCTTGAAATGGTCCATAATTCCTTGATTACTGTTTACTCTTTAAACACAATTGTAAGTTCCCTGATACTTCTCATATGGTGTTGGAGAAGACTATGAAAAGTATCATGGACTGCCAGAAGAACAAACAAATCTTTGTTGGAAGAAATACAGCCAGAACGTTCCTTAGCATCCAGAATGGTGAGACGTCATCTCTCATACTGTAGCCATATTATCAGGAGGATGCCAGTCCTTGGAGAAGGACATCCTACTTGGTAAAGTGCTCGGTCAGTGACATAAAGGAAAACCCTCAACAAGATAGATTGGCTCAGTGGCAGCAACAGTGGGCTCAAATGTAACAAGTTCCTGTGAGGATATCACAGGACTTGGCAGTGTTTTGTTCCATTGTTTTGGGTTATTATGACTCAATGGCACCTAACAACAACCACCATACTTCTCAGGAGTCCTGGTGTGGCACTGTAGGATAAGCACTTGACTGCTAACCACAAGGTTGGTAGTTCAAATCCACTAGTCACTCCATGTAAATCCTGTACAGGGTCGCTGTGAGTCACACCCAACTTGACAGCCATTAATAACAAAAATACTTATTAAGGATACTGGTTTGGCACTGCAGAATAAACCTTGGACTGCTAACTGCAAAGCTAATCGAAACCCACTAGCTGCTCCTCAGAAGCCCTGTCTAGTGTCGCTATGAATTGGAACTGACTTGATGGCACTTAACAACAGTACTTCTCACGTAAACCATTACTGCTTTAGTTCAGAACACTGCAATTTCTTACCTGAATAACCATAGCCATCTCTTAACTGGTTTTCCTGCAACTAGTTCTTTATTTTTCCATTCTAGTCTATGTTTTATTTTCAGAATGAAGTTTCCAGAACTCTTGTATTGAATGATTCCCAAGAATCAAATGCAAAATTCTCAGTATGGCACATGATGACTTGGATATATAGTCCTACTCATACCTTCTTGAAGTTGAGTCCTGGTTTGGTAGTGTTGGATAAGCACTGGTCTGCCAACCACAGGTTTGGCGATTTAAACTTACCAGTGTACTCCTTGGAAACCCTATACTGGATCACTATGGATCAGAACTGACTTGATGGCACTTAACAACAACAACAGCAATTATCTTCTATATCTCATTATACTTTTAATATTTATGAATAAGGGCTGTCTTTTCCATACATACGTATTCTTAAATATTGTTGTTGCTAACTGCCTTTAATATGCTTTTATTTATTTATTTATTTATAGCGACACTGTATAAGGCTTCCAAGGAGTGGCTCGTGAGTTTGAACAACTGACCTTGTGGTTCACACCGACCTTGTGGTCCAGTGCTAATCCTACAGTGCCACATCAAGACTCCTACTAAGGATTAGCACAGATCTGTTAGGTCTGTGGACTCTTGGTGTGGCACTGTGGCTTAGTGTGCTGGACAGCAATGTCCATTTGAACAAAGGTCAGCTATTCAAGTTCACCAGCCACTCCTCAGAAACCCTATGCAGGGTGTCCCTATGGGTCGAAACTGCCTCGATGGCACTTAACAACAACAACATTAGGTCTGTAATAGGAATGTTGAATGACTGAATGAGTAACTGAATTAATATCAGTAAATTCTAGGTCTTATTCTCAAGCTTCTCAAGGGAGAAATTTACAAGCACAAATATTTTAAGAAAGTATTTTATAATACTGTATGACATGATTCATTAAAACGTATTTTCAAATAGGAAGTGATTAAATGTTAGTATCTCAAGGATTTGTCTCAAAGATATATAATAAGATCACACAGAAATCTTTATGGTGTCCAACAATGTTTCTTTGAGATGAGGTCTTGTTATGACACTTGGAGTATTCAGAGTACTTAAAAAAATGAAACAAAAGTTTTTAATAGTCTCTTTTAAACTTTACCTCATCTTTTGTTTTGTCACGTTTATGAAGATTCAGCCAAATGTATTAAATTTCTGAACAGGATTGTAGCTGGCTAGGAGGCATGAGTATCCTTGCTTATTTTTCTTTCTGTTTCTGAAACTACATCAACAGTTTCTATTATCTAGAAGTCTACAAGAGATTTATGTGATTCTGACCTCTGACCATGCTTCACTAATAACTAATTACAAAATACACCCTGGTTTTTGGTTTTGTTTTGTTTTTTCCTCTATGAGTCAGAACTGACTCGATGGCACTAACAACAACAACAACAACAACAACAACAACTTGATACAATTAAAGAAAGCATCCTGCAGTTTTAAGAACTTGGACCTGTTACTTTAAAGAACCACCAGATTTTTTAAAAATATCATTGTATTTTTCTCATAACAATGGAGCAAAATATTATTGAAAATAAAACATGTGTAACCCTTTTTGATTCTGAAATGTGAATGTGTGTCATCAACTTTTGTTTGGAATATTCAACACTGAATATTAACTGTGATTGATTGTCAAAGGCATTGGCTTTCAAATGATTTCTCCCAGAGCCTCAGATTTTGAGGGGTTTCTAAGGAGCCTCATTGGTTGTTGTTGTTGTTAAGTGTCCAGTCAATTCCAACCCATAGCATCTCTGACCCATGGTGACCCTGTATAGGGTTTCCAAGGAGCAGCTGGTGAGCTTGAACTGCCGACCTTGCAGTTCAAACAGCTTTGCAGACTAGCACACATCCACAGCGCCACACCAGGACTCTGAGGAATTGGTGGGCAGGCTTAATTGGTGAAGCTTTTCAATTCTTTCCGTCATTTTCCACTATTCAATCCTGTCTGTTTCTTTTCTCTGTTATCTGGTTCTACACTGCCCTTAGGGTTGCTCATGGTGTTTTCTTTAAGATAGTTAGGAAAACAAACAACCCACCCTTCTAAAGACTTTGAAAACCATTGGTGTGCTTTATTCAGGTATTCAATGAAATCTCGTTGTTGACAATTGGAGATAGGCATGAATATATCAATAGAATAGTATTTCTTTTACTGACTATTTTCACATGTCATTCACAGTGTTATTCTTACAGACTGGAAGGGAGAACTATACTCTGAAAGAGCTATGGTAGCACAGTGGTCAGAAGGTTGGCGATTCAAGCTCTCCAGCCACTGCTTAAGAGAAAGATTTGGCAGTTTGCTTCTGTAAAGAATTATATAGCCTTGGAAACTATGGGGCAAGTTCTAAACTGCCTTTAGGGTTGCTCTGAATAGATATTGACTGGAGGGCTAGCAGGTTGTTGTTTTTTAGTCAAGAGAAGTGTCCTGTCTCATGTGTTTTCCACCAGAGACTTTTAGTCACCAGGTGTTTTCATTGTCTATTCAGTACAACTTGAGTGCCAGGGCTTGGCTAGATTTGGGGGAAGGGGTGTGAGGTGGTAAAAAGCAGAAATTTAATGCTTCTCAAAAGTAAGATAAAGGGTTGATGATCTTGTCAGTGTCATGGTGTTCACATAATAATGCTATTTATTTGCATGCCAGGAAGCTGACCAATCAGGTTAGAGTTTTATACTGGAAAGGATTTTGCCAGCAAATAATTTGTATCTTAAAAAGAAGTTGTTTTTAAGTGCCATCGAGTCAGTTCTGACTCATAGTGACACTGTGTAGGGTTTCCAAGGAACGGCTGGTGGGTAGGTATTCTTAATCTCAAGAATAACTACATCCTTTAGAACATTTTAAATAGTTGGCAGAGTTGATTCAAAATGCTATAAAAAAAACCTTACTTTCAAAATGGCATTTTTTGGGGAAACGATAACTGTCAATTTGAAGGATGGGATTCTCTTCAGACGAGCTTGTAAAATATTCATTGCCATATGTGAAACAGGTTTAGGACAGTTTGTCATAAATAGATGAGTTTGTCAAGTATGTACTCGTCTCCTCCTCCCTCCTCCCCACTGATACACACACACACACCTCTTTTGGCCTCAGAGGAAAAATTCCAAGGCCTAAGATAAAGAAATAGTGTGTATTTTTTCACTAAGTCTCATAGATAGACATTATATTAATGCACATATTAAGAGAAAACAGGAATTTAAGAACAAGAATCAGTCGTGGTTTTGGGAACTGGGAGTTATCAAGACTTGCTGACCTTGGTTAAGATTGGGGGTCTTAGCAAGTGTTGCATGAGAATATCACTCAGAATAGTCTGACTCATCCTTTATTCAGCCAATGATCATTCACTGTGCATCATTATAGATAATGCCAGTTGGCTCATTCTGTTTTAGTAAGCCATGCTATCTTTATTCCTGGTTATAACAGCAATATATGTTTGTAATAAAAAGTATGCTAAAATTCTTTAAATAATGCTTGCATTTCAGTACTTGCCATCATCTAGAGAATTTCTATTTCATTAAATGCTCCTTGAAATCATGATATTTAGTGGTTTCTTAATATTATGTTGTTTCATACTGCATTTAACTATTCCCTTATTGTCAGGCATTTCCATTGTTAGATTTTTGCTATTATCAACTATTTTTCTCTAGAGGTGTCTCTGGTGGGTTTGAAATGTTAATCTGGTAGACAGCACCGCAGTGCTTCCCACTAGGAGTTCTCCTTAAATTCATCTAATAGGAGGGCTTTCCCTCCAAATTAGTGCCATTAAATTGAGAATAAATTAAAAAATAAGTTATTTTCAGAAAACTTACACAGAGATACTGAAATAGTAAAAATTAGATAAAGAGATGAGGCTGTCTACTTCTATAAAGATTTAAAGACTTGGAATTCCTGTGGAGCAGTTCTGCTTGGAACTGTAGGGTCAGTAAGAGTCAGAATGGGCTTCACAGCTTACTAATAGTTAGGTTACTTACTTAGCTTACTAACAGTCTTTTGTAGAGTCCAAACAATAAGATATTCAGGAGAAAATGTTAAGACCTAGTGACCATGGTTGTCTTTCCAGTAATCCGTGGTCCAGAATGAATTTTAAATGGCTAAGGAGCTCTGGTAGCGTAGTAGTTACGAATCAGGCTGCGAACCTTAAGGTCAGAGGTTCGAAACTACCAGCTGCTCCGTGGGAGAAAGATGAGGCTTTCTACTCCCGTAAAGATTTACACCCTTGGAAACCCTGTACGGGGTTGCTATGGGTCGGAGCCGACTCGACGGCACTTAACAACAACAACAACAAGAGTTTAACACCATTTTAGTGTAGGTGCATCAAGATTCGAACATAGTGTATGTTTGCCCAATGTGTAACAGATATTTGTTAGGACAGAAAGTATCATTGTAAACTGCATTATTCTTCATCCTGCTACTCTTTTCTCATTACTGTTCTCAGAGATACCTGAGGCAACCTCAACACTTAATTCTTACATGTAAAATAACTTTCAGAGCCTAATCCATTACACACTTGTGGGTCAGGGATGTTATAAACACATTTCACTGTACTATGACCCTACTAAATAAAAGAAAAGTGGGGTGGGGTTGGGGAAGAGATTTAAGAGAAAAGAAAACCCTTGCACAGTGCATCTGTATTATGTTGCTTTGTACGATGATCAACAAAGTTTGCTTTTATTAAGTTTTGAATTCTGTATGGCATGTGCTTCTTTTAGACACATCCTGCACAGATAATGGTTATCAGGGGCAAAATAACTGATAGAGAAGTTTGTGTGTGGGGGGGGGTGGCGGTGGGTGTGGGTGTGCACGTGTATGTCTGTGCTTCAAATATGCAGTTTGGTTCGTTTCAGTCATCATTTGTAGAATCCACAAATATTTAGTCAAGTGTTTAATCTTCCCACGAAATGCTTCAGAGATTTGTCATATGATACCATTGGTTTCTCTTTAGTGCTAAGTCATAGCAAATTATCATCTTTTTCTTAGGTTGACATTGTAGAGTGTTAAATGCTGTTTAAATTTACCTTAGATATGAAGCCATTTGTTTTTCTCCTAATCACTTAAAACAGCAAGAATTAATCAACTGGAGTTTTTCTCGTTTTCATGAATACACCGATCTGCTGCAGACTCACGTGCATGTTTCTGCCTTTAGGTCAGTGGGAACTTTTCCCGGCCATGTTTTCTTTTTTCCCTTCATTCCTAATTTCTCTCAGGAACAAATGGCAGCATAGTTAAGCATTACAAACTTGTTGCTGAAGGTGCTAACCTAAACATTAGGGCCAGGATACGACTGGGACTTTAATAGACTAATTAATTTGTCTACGGCACCCCTGACCTGGGAATTGAGTACAATGGGCTATACTTATGGATCTGAGAGTCTGGTATCTGAAGTAGAGAAAATGCAACTTTTGTGTGATCTGTACTTCAATATGCTATTAATACTGACTTCTTTTTAGAAAATAGGTTCTGAAAATGGAACTTTATTCCATTACATGTTTTTGAAAGAATGGCACTGTATGCCTTTTTGTTTCAGTTGGTGTTTTTCTTTTATATTTTACAAGGCAAAGCTTTCACATTAATGAATCAAAATATACTAATACTCAACTGCACAGGAACCCAGAAACCCAATTTTGTACAATGCCATGGTTTTGTATTATACATTCTAATACTTGTAATGTGTGTTCTCATAACCATAGTAACTCTTTAAACAATTACAATTTGAAACTTGAATGACGTCTTTGAAAAGTCCATTATGAATTCCTGTACAACATTCATGCTTCTTTTGGTAAGAAGATTAGTTTTAGTTCCTTTTTCTCTTTACTCTCCTAACCTTCATATTAGAGGCAGTTTTCAATATACATCAGTGGTGCTGCAGGTGAATGTGCTGGATGCCAGGCCAGTTTGAACTGCAAGGTTGGCGGTTCAAAGTCACTGGCTGCTCCTCGGAAACCCTATACAGGTCTGCTATGAGTCAAAACTGACCTGACTCAAAGACACTTAACAAGAACCACAACAACATTAAATTCATGACACCGGATTATGCCAAACTGAACAAATTCAGTGTTTGGGTTCTGCATGTCTGTAGCTTGTGAACTGACAAACGTATCAAACTCTATCCTGAGAGGATTTATTTTGAACAAGAGTTTTATAGTTGGTAGTAGATTTGAAAGTATTTGGTATACTATCAAATGTCTGTGGAACATATATCAGGCACTCTTCCAGTTACTGGGGATAAAGTGGTGAATAGGATGGATCATTTCCAGCTCTGCTATGGCTTACATTCTGATAGCTAAAGTCTCAAGCAAAGTAAACACAGAAAGCAATAATATGACTTTCAGATAAGGCGGATTGCTATGCACAAAATAAAACAGGCTAAAAAGATAGAGAGTGATTGGGGTGTGTCTGAGGTGTTATCTTAGCCAGAGTATGTAGGAAATAGTTTTCAGTGACATGATATTGGATGGAGCCTAGATCTGAATGATGACATGGTCCACTTTGGCCAAATGCTGATTTCGTTTGGTTACTGGCAAGTCACATTATCTGAAGAGATATGTAAGGTTTAGTATACTGTTCAACGTAATTATAATGCACAGCACGTAGTAGATGTTTGGAGAAATGTTGCCAGGATGAACAAAACAAATGAATACTGGCATAGGTTGAAAGGAAATTTGCTCTACTTTTCTAAAGTTATGTTGCCTTCAGTAGTGGAGTGAAAGACGTGGCTTTGTGTGTGTTTTTGGTTAAAATGTGAGCCGTAGATTGAATGCTTATTTTTTTTCTGCAATTATTACTAGTTTTATAGGTTTCAAGTGGTCAGAATAGTGGATGTATCTCAAGTAGATGTACCTTGTATAAATGATCAAATAAAGAATACTATTATCTGGTAGTGTAGTGGTTACGAATTGGGCTGCGAACCGCAAGGTCAGCAGTTCGAAACTACCAGCTGTTCCGCAGGAGAAAGACGAGGCATTCTGCTCCCGTAAAGATTTACAGCCTCGGAAAGCCTGTGCAGGGTTGCTATGAGTCGGAACCGACTCCATGGCACATAACAACAACAACAACAATTATTATAGCATTTTATGCTACAAACATTAACAGCACATTTATCTAGTTAGGGTTCTAAATCAGTCAGATTTGCTATGGTAGTATACCTATGAAATCATTGAAATTAGGGAGAAATCATAAAATGGATTTTGTGTTTCAAGTTACGCTTAGGCAATTTGCCATCTGTCTAGCTAGGTCACATAAAAGTTACCTAAGGTGTTAAAGCAGTAATTTGAATTCCTGGGGGGTACTAGGAAGGCAAGAAGTCAAATGACTTAGAGGTCAGTGAGTCACTGTAGACTTTATTTACTACCTTCAAGTGAATTTTATTTGCACCCATTTTCAAAAGCCTCTATATAAACCAGATGAAGGTATATGTTTACAGCAGCTTCCCTTTGACAGGTGAGGGGTTTTTTTTTTTTGAGGGGGAGGGAGGATGGAATTTTATTATCGCTAAACACTTAGCAGTTGAAACACATTCCAAGATCAGGAGATTGATGAATGATTTCCAGTTTAGGATTTAAAATATGAATCTTGACCAGTTCCTTCTTATTTATAAATTGAGAACTGTGGTGTTAAAGACAGAAAAAAGGACTTAATTTATTCACAAACTAATTTGACTTCCAGAAAAGATTCATGTTAAATGTTGAGTTTGCTTAGAGTCCTTTTCTTGGCTCTTCTCACGCAATTTGTTATCATCCACACCTGTGTTTTCATATCCTGTATCCCTTTGTTCAGATCCTCTTCATTTTTCAGACTCTAAAAAAGAGCTTCCTAAAATATCTCTAATTCTGCCCCCACCCCCTTTCCACTGTCCACCATTTCACCAGCAGAGTGGATACCGGATCCTATCACTCTCCATTCAGTGGCCTCTCCAGTGCCTCCAGGATTGTTCCTGGTGGTCTGTGGTGGTCGTGGTTATGTGCCACAGAATGCTACTGGGTGTATAGGTTTTTGAGGCTATAAATCTTTGTGGGAGCAGAAAGCCTCACTGTTTTCTTGTGGGGCGGCTGGTAGGTTTGAACTGCTAACCTTTCAGTGAGTAGCCCTACTCATAATTCACTATATAATTTTGTTGATAAGTGCCGTTGAGTCGGTTCTGATTCATAGAGATCCAGTGTAGGGTTTCCAAGGAGCGGCTGGTGGGTTTGAACCACAGACCTTGTGGTCCGGTGCTTACTTTACAGCACCACACCAGAACTCTTTACTTACAACAAGTCCATGCCTGCTCTTATCTTTCGTCATTACCATTTCTATACCAGCTTTTACGGTCTTTGTATTTTTTTTGTTGTTGTTCCTCTAAATCTGCTTGCTCATTTAGTCATGATTTAGTCATTTTGCCATTGCGATTCCCTTTCCAGAATATAATTCCTACCTCTTTTTAATGGATTGAATCGTGACCCTCCAAATTTTGTGTTGGAATACTAACCCAAATATCTGTGCTTGTAATCCTACTAGGGATATAAGATTTTCTTTGTTATGTTAATGGGGCAGTGTATCTGTAACTGTCTAACCTCGAAGTGGAACACCTGTAAATGAGAAAAAGGGCAGATTAGACAGAGACCAAGCATGAACTCGAGAAGACAGAGCACTTGTGAGGATGACCAAGGGAGGCAGAGGCTACAGATGGTGAGACCACAGGAAGAGAGCCCTGTTCTAGAACTGGTGCTCTGAATTTGAACAACAAGCCTACTAAACTGTGAGGAAATAAATGTCTGTTCTTTAAAGCCATATCCTCTGGTGGTATTTTTGTTATAGCAGCATTAGCTAAATCCTCTCTTGTTTATTTGGCAAATTTTTATTTACCCTTCATGATCTTGTTTAAATGAAATATCCTTGCCTAACAGGGTTAGACCTTGCCTCTTTAGTCTTCCCATTGTTGTTAACTGCCATTGAATTTACCTCCCAACTTATGACAACCCCATGTACTATAGAATAGAGCTACTCCATTGGATTTTTCTGGGGCACTATAGGAGTCCTGGTATGGCTCTGTGGGCTAATGTGTCAGACTGCAAAGTCTTTTGAACTGCAGTGTCGGTGGTTCAAGCTCAGCAGCTGCTCCTTGGAAACCCTATATAGGGTCGCTATAGGTCCGAATCAACTCAATGGTACTTAACAACAACAACAACAGGAAAACAACTAGTCTGCTCACTGCAAAGTTGGTGGTTCAAACACACCAGCTGCTCCTTGGAAGACCTATACAGGGTTGCTGTGAGTCAGAACCAACTTGACGGCACTTAACAACAACAGTCTTTACAAAAGAATTTTCCCAAACTTTTCTTCTATAGAGCTATTGGGTAGGTTCAAATTGCCAAACTTTCAATTAGAAGTGGATCACGAGCTGCTTGTACTACCCAGGCACCTTGTTCTCCCATAATGCCTTCTTGTTGTTAAGTGGCGTTGAGTTGGTTCTGACTCATAGTGACCATGTACAGGATTTCCAAGGAGCATCTGGTGGATTTGAACTGCCAACTTTGTGGTTCACAGTCCAGCGCTGATCCTACAGTGCCACACCAGGAGTCTATAATGGCTTGAGTACATCTGTATTTTGATTCTCTATATATGCAGAGTCCTCATATGACACTGTAGGATCAGTACTGGACTGCTAACCTCAAGATCGGTGGCAGTGGTACCATGTTATGAGTTATGAACGAAGTTTTGACTATTGGATTGATGAACCCTTCTCCTATGCATGTTTTGCCTATCCTATTTTAAGTAAATTTGAACATTTTATATAGGTTTTAATATAAAGTCAAATGTTGATTCATTTTATTTGTAAATGGCCAAAAATTAAATTGAGAAAGTTAGAACAGTGAATTAAAATTGAGGAGGATATTAAGCATCTGTTATATTAATTCAAGTACAGTGAGGTCTGTACTAAATAAGTCCTAAATTTAAATGCCCAGATAGGAAATGAAATTATTTGACAGCTAGAAGAATATGGCAGTATAGCACTATAAGATAAGCACTCGACCATGAGGTCAGTTTGAACTAACTGCAAGGTTGATAGTTCAAACTCAACAGCTGCACCTTAGAAACTCTATACAGGGTTGTTATGAACCAGAACGGGGAATTCTGGTGTGGCGCTGTGGGTTAATGCGCCAGACTGCAAAGCCATTTGAACTACAAGGTCGGCGGTTCAAGCTTACCTGCTGCTCCTCGGAAACTCTATACAGGGTCGTTGTGGGTCGGAATCGACTCAACGGCACTTCACAACAACAACATGAGTTGGAACTGACTTGCTGGTACTTCACAACAATACCAAAGCAGTCTTCTAAACAATAGTTGTAACCAATATTTATTGGACTAAGAGGTACTTTGGAGACAACATTGTATATCTTCTTGGGACAAATGAACAGAAAACAAACAAGCAAACAAAAATGCCAAATTTATTAGGTTTTAGGAGAACAGTGAAACAGGGCTTTGAACTGAGTTGGGCATGCCCACTTGATGGAAGAGAAATCTGTCGTAAGGAAGTCATAAAACAGAAGACAAGTGTGAGAGTGCAGAAAGTTCACAGACTGGGCAAATAACTAGGCTAGTTCTCATGACTGAAATCTATAGTAATTATATGCAATTATGGATTTCTCATTTGCATGTTAATTCTGAGTGCATTGGCGATAATGCTGAACCAGTCTGGAATGTCCTTGTATGAGATAAAAGAAAATGTGGAGAACTTAAGACAGTGTTGTTACTTTCAGGTCCAGTGCTTCCCTAGTTGGTGCTGTTGACTTTTCAGAATCTTCTTATGTGTATTTTGTATATGATCTTTGGAGATTTTAACTGTACTTTGGGGGAGACAGGAATAATTGCTTCTACTCCTTCCTATTCTAGAATCACTTAACATTTATAAAAAGTCCCATTTGGTTCTTAGAATTTAAGATTGAACATTTTGAATTGATAGTTTTTCATAGGTGGGGAAATAGTGGCCTCATGATACCTTAGTGTCAGATGCACTACAGAAAATAACTGTAAAATAACTTTAATTTTCCAAATATTAATCCCTCTTTAAGCACATTATAATTAATTTCCACAATACCTTATTTCTACAACATCCTTATATGGAAGAGAAACTCGGGCAAGAGAGGCTTGCTAGTTTACTAAAATTTTCAGACAAGGTTCAAGCTCACCAGCTGCTCCTCTTAAACCCTATAGAGGGTCGCTATGGGTTGGAAATGACTTGATGGCACATAACAACAACAATTCCTTTCTGAATGCCTAAGCAATGTGCTCTTTTGCCATTTGAAAAGAAAACTTGCTTCCCAGCTATGATACTCTAAATAGGAATCACCAACTTTCAACAAAGAATTCAAGGAATTGATGATGGAACCAGATGCTTAAATTGATAAATTAAGGATTTTATTCCTAAATTCTTAAGGAAATTCTTTATTTGCAACACAAAGAACTATAACTACAAGTTTTACATTTTCTCCTTAGCACTAAATGAAATTTAGTGGCTGTGCTTAAATATGTTAAGCCCCACACTATGAACTTAAACCAAAGTATAACTAAATTATTCAACCAAAAAATGAATGATTCTTCAGAGCTCAGCCAGAA
>NW_006408812.1:2160756-2162183 GCF_000296735.1 Chrysochloris asiatica | reverse complement strand
GGTTGGTTGATGATGCATGGAAGGGATTGTAACCATGGCAATGATACAATGTATGATAGAGCGAATGCAAAACTAATGTTCTCCCATGTAAACTATCATATAATTCACACACACACACAAAAGAATGACTCTTGATGTTATGGTGATTTGTGATGTTATTAATTTGTCACGAAAGTTTATAAACTGAAGTTTGAAATTGGGCCTGAGTGTTCATTAGAGTGCATATTTCAGCGGTTCAAATCTCCCGGCAGCTCCTTAGAAACCCTATATGAGTCATTATGAGTCAGAGCCAACTTGGTGACACTTACCAACAACAACAACGTCATACTTAGCTTGTGTTTGATTTTGCAGAGTTTGTAAAATGCATGAGCTTTGTTAATTAAAGTCAGATCTAAATCACACAGATTAATTAACATTTCATGTGTACCTGGAGCTTTATTTTCTCTTATATCTGGTGTTAGAGACTTAGTAATATATTCCAAAAATGCATTTGTTGTTTTACAGTTTTTAAGGATTGTTGTTATGTACCTTTGAGTTGGTTCCAACTCATAACAACCTTATATTGGGTTTCTAACTCTATTTTCATGTATTCATAGTTGAACTGTACTTTTTCCATATATTACCTAAGAAAGTATCTTTTTTTAGTTTAATATGTTTTAAAGCCAAAGTCATTTTAGGACACCTTTTCCATTATTAAAGGAAAGCCAACACTCATGAAATTACCTGGCGAACTTGAATAATATTCTAGTTAGTCACTGTGGTCAGTGCTTTCACTTGAATTGTTTATTTTGCATCAGATACCATTACAAATTAATCTCATACAACCCTTCATTTCTTTTTTGTCTCGGAACTAGGCCAACAATACCAGTCCATCTAGGTTTGTTAACTATTATTCTTATTTAAAAATCAAACATTTGTGAAATAATAAAACAGGAATTGTTCAGGGTATAATCAGACACTGATCTGATTAATCATTTTTCCATCTGACTTCCTATAAATTGAGGCTTTTACAATCTTGCTTATGGGATCTGCAACTTTTAGCCCTGAGGCTAAGTTTCTGAAGTTTTGTCAGAACTCTACTTTCTTAAAAGACTTTTTTTTTTTTTTTTTTCCAAAAAACACACTTGCTGAATATTTGAAAAACAGTCTTACTGAATTTTATAATTCATGTAGGCTGTGTTAATATGTGACTTTTGGGTTGCTATATAGAATTTGGAGACCTGATATTAAGCTGCAGGATAGTGTATTGGACCGAAGGTTGACAGTTCAAACTCACCAGCGACTCCTTGGAAACCCTATACAGGGTTGCTCTGAGTCAGAATTAGACTGGAAGGCACTTAACAACAATAACAACACTTAGAATTTAGTTTATTACTCAGCTCAGCTTTTCTTTATCATAATGTCAGCTATAATTGTATTTGTATTGA
>NW_006408812.1:2149746-2158680 GCF_000296735.1 Chrysochloris asiatica | reverse complement strand
AGTTATAGGCAGAAGACACACTTACCAAGCTATCTATGGTGATATTTCTGGCTATTCCTTTTCCTCTCCCTCCAGTGACTGTTTTATATTATAATGCTTGGAAACCCAAGGTTCAAAAGTCAGCCAAGTATCTCAACATTATTCCCCACTTTCCCCCGTTCCAACCCTGTCCCAGTCTGCATCCCAGAGCCCTGTTGTTCCAAGGCTGTGCCTACATCCGTTTTAACCTCTGTCCCATTTAGCTCATTCATACCTGCCTAATTGTTCTCTCATCTGCCTTGTTCTTCCGTTCCCCTCTCCCTACTTGTATATTGTCCCCCTCCCCAGTATCCAAATTATCCTGTGTCTATTCCCTGCCCTGTGCTCCACCTTTCCCTCTCACCCTTATTCCTACCCTTACGTCCGAGCAACCTGCTAAGATTCCACTTTCGTGGATTAGTATGCGTTCTTTTTCTTAGTCTTTTGCATTAGTGGTCCTATGCAGTATTTTTCCTTTTGTGATTGACTAATTCCACTCAACTTAATGTCCTTAAGGTTCATCTATGTTATGAAGTGGCATGTAGCTTCCTTGTTATTTTTCAAGGTAGCATAGTACTCCGTTGTGTGTGTATGTACCACAGCTTGTTTATCCATTCTTCAGTCGATGGGCACTTTGGCTGTCTCCATCTTTTTGCTGTTGTAAATAGTGCAGCTATGAACATTGGTGTGCATATATCTTCCCTTGTTGTAGCTCATTTTTCTTGTGGGTAAATACCAAGTAGAGGAATTGCTGGATTGAATGGTATTTCTATTTTCAACCTTCTGAGGAAGTGCCATATTGTTTTCCAGAGAGGTTGGACTATTTTGCAGTCCCACCAGCAATGCAGAAGTGTCCAATCTCTCCGCATTCCCGCCAACATTTATTGTCCTCAACTTTTTTGATCTTTGCTGTTATTGTCCCCAACTGTTTTAATCAGATCCATCTAGTCTCCGTTCAGTGGAGACTCTTTTTTCCCCCCACACACTGTTAAACTAAACTCCCTCTTGAAACCTTGTAAGCCAGTCACTTCGTGCCTTTATCGCCCCCTCATTTTAGGTAGCCAGTGTCTGAGTTGCCCATCTCTATCTACCCTGTGTACCAAGGGGATAGCATTGATATTTGATGTGAAGACTCCTTTCCTCTCAGTTGGTATTTAGAGTTACTGCCTCCATGAGTGTAGGTCAACTTCATCAAATTGTAGGAATTTACCCTCATTTCTTTTATCAAAAATTGTTTTGTTCCCTTTATTTTTATCTTCTTCTAGTTGAATTCTGATTATCAAGCCATCAAGGCTAGGTCAAAGGGAGTATTGAATATATTGTCAAACCCTTAGTTTTTTCTTTGTTGGTCTTCAGAGTTCATACTTGTAGTTTATCCTAGCTTTTATAATCCTCTTCAGTAATTTCATCCTTGAATGTGTGGCTTTTGCCACAGACTCTTAGCTGATTTCTGTGCTTCTTTTTCCCACTATTGGGAAACCCTGTAGCTAAGTTGCTCTGAATTTTGAGGCACATGGTAGTAAGGATACAATAAGAGCTTGTTTATTTGTTAGGAATGAATTTTCAGAGGTAGAACATTAGAGAGTTTAAATTATTAAAAATCCTGTGAAATCCTATGGTTTAAAAAGTTCTTTACTTTTGCAACAGTTTATAATATGACATTCACCTTCTACATTTTAATTGTAAAACCTGTACCTTGGTTTTTGGTTTTGTTTTTTGTGTTTTTTTTTTGAAATAAAAGAGAAGAAAAATAAAGTTCTGGTTCTTTTGAATGAGTAAATATTCAGTAGTTAAAAATAGCAAAACTGAAAATGAATATTTTCTTTACAGAGATTTTTCTATTTTGATTTGGAAAAAAGATATTTAGACATTTTGAAAACAGATAAACAATGGTGAAAAGTTAATGATGTTGCAGCAACATAAATAATAAATAAGACTTAGGGTGTTTTATAATTCTCTTTTACATGTCTGGGATTTTTGAATTGATAATCATTCCTTCTTTTTATTTTCACTGGGTTATTCTATGCCTTAAAAAAGGAAAACAAGAGTGGTGATCAAATTGTAATCTGCTGTTCTCTTATTGGTGTTTGTTCCATAAGCTTAGAATTATTGATGCTGAAAGAGTGCAGGGAAAGTTATGTGAACATTGCATGCTGCTATTGTTTTGCTTCTCAAACATCACTCATCCATATCCAACAGGTGTTCTGCCAGCTGTACCCGAAACGTTTCAAATGATTTGGAATCTTTTTTCACATTTACCTTGTATTATGGCTGTTTACTGTAAAAGGAGTTCTCTGATTACACAGTTCTTTGGCACAGACCAAAGACTAGGAGATAGAAAAGCCAGTCTAATTTGAGCTCTACCTGCATTCTATTACTGCTTTGGAAAACAGAAAAAGTGGGAGGATTGAGACTATTCTGTGTGTAGGATTGGTGTTGATAAATGGCTTTTTCTTTTAATCTTGTATATTTTGGCATGTATATTCATGTTGTGGCTAGAACGGTTTTCAATGGAGTAAGAAAAAATTTATTTTTACAGCTGTGTGAAGATACAATGAAAGACAGTTTCAATTCTCAGATATTTTTAGGCTATGTAGTCTATTAAAATGAAGGAAAAGTACGCTTATATTTTGCCTCTGAAGAAGTAAACATGTCAGGAATTTCTCTGTAAAATTGATGATAAATAACTGGCATGAAATATGTATGAAATTTTGTCATGATAATTATTTCTTCCAAACTTTCAAGCTTTACTATATGTTTCATGCTACTGAGGTGAAACTATTCTTCGTTTGTTTATTAATAATTTACCAAATAAGTAGGTTTTGCTTCGAGCTATAAATAATCATGGTTGAAACATCTCATATTCAAATTCTAGCTATATGTAATTGATAGCATGTTTAACTGTCATCTTATAGCAGAGATCAAATTCTGCTATCTCTGTCACTTTATGACTGAATTTAAGACTGAATTCTAGCTTCATAATAGAACTCCATATACAAGAGGGCTTCAAAGAATTTGTGGACAAATACCCTTATCTTTTAGTTACATTTTTCAGTGAGTTTTTTGAAGCTCTCTTGTACAAGAAGTTGTTAAGAAATGCTGCATTAGAGTTGCAAGCATGGCCTAGGAGCTAAATTATCAGATTTAATTTGTCTAATTAATATCTATACTAAATTTAGAAAACAGGTATAGCAACATAATTTTGTTCTTAAATATAGACCTCTAGTTTCCTTTGAAGTCCTGGTGTGGTGGTGTGGGTTAAGGCGCTGGGATGCAAAGCCAGTTTGAACTGCAAGGTCAACGGTTCAAGCACACACCAGCTGTTCTTCAGAAACCCTATACATGGTTGTTATGAGTTGAAACAGACTCACTGGCACTTATCAACAACAGCAATAAGTTTTATTTGCTTTAAGTGTGTGTTTTTGTTGTTAAGTGCTGTCTAGTCTGTTCCAACTCATAGCGACCCTGTGTAACATTTCTGAGGAGCAGCTGGCAACATTGAACTGCCAACCTTGCGGTTTAAATTGATCTTGCGGCCCAGCACCTTATCCTGAAGCACCACACGAGGATTACTTAAGTGTGTATGCAGAGTAATATCCAGCACTTTCTTAGTATCTATTATATTGTATTCCAGAACTGCTTTCATTGCAATGATTCTGAAGAACTTCAGTATCCTCAAACCATCCTCAAACCCTCCGCTGTTAAATTTTGTCTTGACTCTTTTGCTAGAAAATTAAAACAACTAGACTGGTTTCAAGGAATATCCCAGTTTATGCAATCTAGTGCTAGTGAAGGGAATCAGGCTGCCTAGATAAGCATTTTTACTCTCTACACAGTTAATAGGAGTCCTGGTGTGGTGCTGTGGGCTAATGCATCAGACTGCAAAGTTGTTTGAACTGCAAGGTCGGTGGTTCAAGCTCACCAGCTGCTCCTTGGAAACCCTATACAGGGTCGCTATGGGTTGGAACCGACTCGACGGCACTTAACAACAACAAGAACACACAGTTAATAACAGCAACAACTCACTAGTTGTATGACATTGGACAAACTGCTTAATATATCCATTCCTTCTTGACTTCTGCTCCAAATGGAGATACTAATAGTACCTACCACATACAATTAATAATGGTGGTGCTATAGGAGAAACACTGGACTTCTAACTACAAGCTTGGCCAGTTTTAACCCATCAGCCACTCTGAGGAAGAAAGATGAGACTTTCTGGGATCTGGTAAGTGTAGTGATTTCGAATTGGGCTGCTAACCTTAAAGTCAGCAGTTCGAAACTACCAGCTGTTCCATGGGAAAAAGATGAGATTTTCTGCTCCGGTAAAGATTTACAGCCTCAGAAACCATGCACAGGGTTGCTATGAGTCGAAACTGACTCCACAGCATATCACCACCACCATAATCATGTGAGAAATTCTGTTGGTTCAGCATCTCTGCGTTATTTTGTGTAGAATTATGAGAAAAGAGTTACATCTAGTTTTAATAATTATACTGGTGGTGGTGATGGTAGTGTGCTGTGTAGTCGAACCAACTCCTAGTGACCCTGTATAAGGTTTTTGAGGATGTAAATCTTTACAGGAGCAGAAGTCTCATTTTTCTCATGTGGAACAGCTGGTAGTTTTGAACTGCTGACCTTGAGATTAGCAGCCCAACTCGTAGCTACTACACAACCAGAGCTCCTTAATAATCATAATAGTAAAGCTGAAATAAAGGATATTAGCAGAGAAATTTATTGAACTATTATAGCCATAGTTGGAAAGTTCTTTATATTATATTCTATCTCAGAAGATTTCTTAAATCTTAAATTCATGAATATGACTTATAGTAACAAACTCTATGTCTTACATGTGTCTGTTTTCTTGATTTAAGTAAACAAACTAAATAATAACTTTGAAATAGTCTCTTGTATTGGAATATTTAAAATTATGAAGAGAATCCTAAGCAGAAAGATAAAAATTCCTTAAATGAAAAGATTTCTTGAAGACTATCTTTTTTAATTCTCTATTTATTCACAAATATAAGCTTCTGTAATAACAATGATTTCACAAACACTCATGTACAATCCTTGTTAAAAATAGTGATCCCTATTCTAGAACAGTAGTAATTATATTCGTTTAGGCAAATCTGCTGCACAGGAACTTTTTAAAGTGTTGAAGAGCAAATATATCACCTTGAGGACTAAGGTACTCCTGACCCAAGCCATGGTATTTTCAATAACCTCATATGGATGCAATAGCTGGACGGTGATTAAGAAACATCGTAGAATTGATTCCTTTGAGTTGTGGTGTTGGAGGAGAATACTAAAAGTGCCATGGGCTGCCAGAAGAACCAGTATATCTGTTTTGGAAGAAGTGCAGCCAGAGTGCTCCTTGGAGGCCAGGATGGCTAAGCTTCGTCTCTCATACTTTGGACATATTGTAAGGAGGGAACAGTCACTGGAGAAGGATGTCATGCTGGGTAAGGTGGAGGGTCAGAGAAAAAGAGGAAGACCCCTAACGAGATGGATTGGTCAGGTGGCATCATTGATGGCATCTAGTGTGGCGGCGGTAGTGAGGTTGGCCCAGGATCGGACATTGTTTCGTTCTGCTGTGCATGGGGTCGCTATGAGTCGGTTCTGACTCGATGGCACCTGACAACAGCAACATCTCTCATGAGTCTTTTGATAATAAACTTTAATATTATTTGTTTACTTTTTATTGTGAATTGAGTGAATGTTTACAGCTGTTCTTGACTTTTTAGTCCTGAAGTACATGTGTATTTCTTCTTGTTGTTACAGACAAGATCATCAGTTTTGCATTTGACAAATCCTATACTTTGTTTCATCTCAATGAAGGCAACCCCCTTAACAGTTGTCCAGCTTCCTCCGTGTGGTTCTTATTTCTAATTTTTAGGGTTTTTTGGTATTGCCTTTTATGGAATGATGAATAATTGCTTTGTGTTTGGCAACATAATATGAAACGTTTATTTTATTTTTCAGATTCCTGTTGAAAATGAGGGTTAAAATTGTTTATAGCTTTAAAAATATCAAATCTTGATTTTGTTAGGGAATAGTAGTTCTGAACTTCAATTTTATGGTTGTTATTTTATATGGGTGAAATTTTCATTTGATTTTTATGATGAGTCATCTACTTATAAAAATAAAATGGCCAAGTATGTGTGCACTAGTGATGTTGAGGAAAGCTCTTATAGCTTCTTATGTATGGCAGTAGAACAAATTTAAAATAAGCTACATACAACTGAGTTCTCTATGGCAAGTATGGGAGACAGTCTCCCCATCCTCCTTTCAAAGGAGTATTCTGGATGTACTTCTAACACAGATTTGTTTTCCTTTGGACACTCCATGTTACTTATACTTGATATCCTGCTCCAAGTCAGAGGCATCCCTCTGGTTGTTTAAATGATTAGATGTTCCTGTGTGTTTTGTATACAGTAAAACAAACAAAGAAACAAAAAAAAAAAAATGGAATAGAAGCAAATACTGTTAACAGATGATGTATGGAGAGGATTGTTATCATTTGCAGGAAAACAAAATATGATGAGTGCAAAGCCCATGTTCTTCTATGTAAATTATCACTCAATTCACAATAAAAGCTTAAAAAAAAATGAACAAGATGGACTGAAGATATAATCTAACCTTGTAAGTTTGTACTCTGCCTACATTAACATATTGTTGCTGTTGTTGAAGTGCTGTCAAGTCATTTCCAACTCATAGTGACCCTGTGTCAGGTTTTTGAGGAGAGACTGGTGAGCTTGAACTGCTGACCTTGTGGTTCAAACCAACCTTGCAGTCCAGCGCCTTAACCCACAGCACCACAACAAGACTCCCCTCATTAACATAACTGACTCTAATCCTGTAGGATAATTACATTAAAAAAAAGTCAGAGGCATCAATTCTTCTTCAGTCTTCCATATTCATTGTCTTGCTTTGACATGCATATGAGGCAATTGGGTCAGTAGCACCTTAGTCAAAATGACTTCTTTGCTGCTTAACACTTAAAACAATAGTTTTGCCACAGATTTGCCCAGAACAATAGGTTATGATTTCAAGACTGCTGTTTCCATAGGTGTTGATTATGAATTCAAATAAAGTTAAATCCTTGACAACTTCAGTCTTTTCTCAGCTTCTCATGATGCTGCTTATTAATCCATTTGTGAGGAGTTTTGTATTCTTTACATTGAAGCTGTAGTCATTGGTCTTCCTCTTCATTAGTAAATGCTTTCTTTATGTTTTCTACAAGAAATGTGTCATCTGCCTATTGCAGATTGTTAAGTCTCCCTCCAATACCAATGCTGTGCTTCTGTTCACATAGTCCAGTTTCTGGAGTATTTGCTTAGCACAAGATTGAATAAGTGTAGTGACAGAATACCGCCCTGACACACACCTTTCCTAACTTTAAACCATGCAGGATCCCCTTGTTCTGTTAAAATGGCTGCCCTTTAGTCTACATATGCATTCTGCATAAGCACAATTTGTATTCTGGAATCCCCACCCTTCACAGTGTTATCTATAATTTGTTATGATTCTGTACAATAGAATGCCTGTGCAAATGCCTATAACCACAGGCAAACATCTCTCTAGTAGTCTCTGCTTTCAGCCATGATTCAGCTGACTCGTCTTCTGAATTGTGGCAATTCACTGTCAATATATTGCTGCAGCCATTTTTGAATTGTCTTCTGCAAAAAAAATTACTTTGATTGTGATATTGATGATTGTCTTCATTATGTAGTGCTGATATAGCAGAAATATCACAAGTGGATGGTTTTAGCAGACATAAATTTATTTTGTCACAATTCAAGAGGTGAGAAGTCCCATTTCAGAGCACCAGCTTCCAGGAAAGGCTTTCTTTCTCTGTGGGTTCTGCCTAAATCCTTATCATCAATCCTCCCCTGTGTTTATGATTTTCCCAGTGCAGGGATCCTGGGTTCTTAGGCTACGCTCTGGTTTTGGCTCTCCTTTCTTGAAATAGTAGGTTCCTGTCTGTCTGCTTACTCACTCCCCTTTTATTTTTTGTTGAGATAAAAAGATCAATGTTATTTGTAGTAGATCACATTATATGTGATGATTGTATTGTTACTTAACTGCCACATTACATACATATATTTTAGGGAACCTAATGCAATCCATGAAGGAATACTACTGGGTGATTTCCACCTTCTGTTGGGTCACTTTTCTTTGGAATGGGCACAGATATGAATCTCTTACAATCAGTTTTCCAGGTAATTGTCTCCCAAATTTCTTGGTATAGATGAGTGAGCACTTCAAACATTGCATTCATTTGTGGAAAACAACTCAATTGATCATCCATGAACTCCCAAAGCCTTATTTTTTGCCAACGTCATCAGTGCATCTTGGATTTATTTCATTACTATCAGTTCTTGATCATATGTGTATTGAATGAGGTCATATTAAAAAACAGTCACCTTTCTTCTTAGATGCCTACTTCTTTGAGCTAATTAGTGACTTTCATTCAGGCGTATTGATCTCATCTTTCCTATTAGTTTATAAGTCCTTGAGGCTGGAGCATTTATTTCTTTGTATTCCCATGTGATTCTGAACAGAGTGAGTGTGTAATACAAATATAGTAAATGAATATATTCAAATATGTTTGTATAGAAATACAAAAATATAGTTGTATAAAAACATACAAACATATATAGATTTGCCTGCCAGGCAACCAGAATTTTGGAGTCAAGTTACACACCTTTATATGATAGTGGAGAAGTGGAAGAAATAGCCAGTGATACATAAAATTGAGCTTTCTGCCAGATCTTGGGTCCTTTAATGTAGACCAGTATACAGTTTCATTCCACTCTGTAAAGGAGGCCTCTTTCAGCCTGCACCACCCCTAGTTGTTCATGGCTTTTCAGTCCTGAACCACATGTTCACTTCTTGTTAAGTGTTGTCAAGTTG
>NW_006408812.1:2141463-2148266 GCF_000296735.1 Chrysochloris asiatica | reverse complement strand
TTGTGGTTTAATGCGCCAGACTACAAAACCATTTGAACTGCAAGGACAGCGGTTCAAGCTTACCAGCTGCTTCCTCAAAAACCCTTTACAGGGTCGCTATGAGTCAGAACTGACTCGACGGCACTTAACTACAACTTGCATGCTATGAGTCATACCTGACTTTTTGGCACTTAACAACAGCAATAGCAAAAATTCTCTGTGGGTTAAGTATGGGTTGCTGGCCGCAAGGCTGGCTGCTGAAACCCACCAGCCACTCCCTGGGAGGAAGATGAGGCTTTCTACATCTGTAAAGATTTACAGTCTTAAAATCCTCACACAGGGTCACTGAGTCGGAATCGACTCGTTGGTAGTGAGTTATTTCTCCTTATTTAAATAGAAGCTTAAAAAAAGAAAAAGAAAAAGGGAAATTAAAATAAAATAAATAAATAAGGGCATGGAGAAGAAATGAGGCTACTAGTTGCTGTTCTTGAGAAACTTAAGACCTACAAGAGTTCAAAGGTCTACATAACCTGAGATCCTGCTTATCTGGAGCAACTTCTCTAGCTTTCTGTAAGAGCTTCTGTTTCATTATTCATAAATTAGAGATTTAATTCTAGAATCTTGGCTGCATTAGAGGATTCTGGTTGTTTGTTTTTTTAAAGTTTTTATTGTGAAGTGAGTGATAGTTTCCTTGGGAGAACATCGGTTTTACACCCATCGTTTCATTGCAATGATTACAATCTCCTCCATGCATCTTCATTCAACAGTATTTGCTTCCTTTTCCTCTGTTTATTTATTTTTTTTGACAAACACTCAGGAATATATTATCATTTAAACAACCAAAGGGCAAATTCTACAAGCCTGCTTCCTGGCCGCCAGCACACAACCTTTCTGTTTCCATGAGTCTAGAGCTGCTGTATCTCTCCAAATCCTCATTTCTGCCTCCATCTCTGGTGTCACTGCTGCTCTGGATAGGATCCCACATTCTGCTCCCGCTTTTCTCCCTTGATGGTCCTGTTGTAGTCCTCTCTTCCTGGACTGTAGGTGTAAATGCTACCCCCTTTTTGTTACAACACTTCTACCTCTACAGTTGTAATTAGTCATGATAACAATTACTCACTACTGAATCATAATAATCATCCCCATATCCTTTCACCAGACCCACCACCTTCACCAGACAAGATAAAAACTATTCAGTGGGGATTCTACCTTCAGCCACACACTTTGAAACTAAATTTCCTTTTGAAAACTTGCAAGCCAGTCACTTCCTGCCTTTATAGCCCTTCCTCTCCCCATTTTAGGTAGCCAATGTCTAAGTTGCCTGTCCCTATCAACCCTGTATACAGAGGGGATAGGATTGATACTTGATGTAAAGACTCCTTCCCTCTCAGTTGGTATTTTGAGCTACTACATCTGTAGGATAGGTCAAGTGTATCAAATTGTAGCAATTTACATTTGTTTCCTTTATTAAAAAAAATTTTTTTTTTCCTTCCTCTAGTCAAGTTCTGATCATCAAGCCCTTGAAGCTAGGTCAAATGGGTACTATCTACAAGTTTGGGTGTTCTTGTACATCTCCCCTCACTGCATATCAGCTGGATGCTTCACTCTCAGCTCTAGCCCTTCATAGGTATATTCTTGTCCATGGGTCCAGTAGTCCCCCAGGTCTCACCACACTTCAGACCAACCAGCCCTTTCTCATCTCTCATCTCCAGGTTGATGGGAGTCTATGAAACTCAGTCCGTATCTTCATTGCTGTCTTTCCCCCTCTTCCACTCACCAGTAGACCCACGTGGTCTCCAGCAAGCTTGCTTGCCTGCTCATGTGTTCCCTTTGCGTTTCAGTCTAGGAGGGGGGTTAGTTTGAAGGGACTTGATTATTTTCCTTGATGGCTCCCTGGTAAACAACTTGCTTGTCCTTGTTGTAGTCAATCAGACAGCCATTATTGTTTTGGATTTTTCCTGCTGGCCTTTTATCCAAGAAGTAAGATTCTGTGTTTTTGTTGTTTATGTTTTGTTTTAAAATTATGTTGTTGTTGTTAATTGCTGTCGAGTCGGTTCTGGCTCATAATTACCCTGTGCAAGATTTCCAAGGCTTTGAACTACTGACCTTGCAGTTGGCAGTTCACTGTTTATCCTACAGTACCACACTAGGACTCCTTTTAAACTATGTTGTTGTTTTTAAGTGCTGTCAAGTCACCAGTCTATAGTGACCCTTACCAGGTTTCTGAGGAGCAGCTGATAAGTTTGAATCACCAACCTTGTGGTTCAAATGGATCTTGCAGACAAGTGTTTATCCTACAGCACCACACCAGGACTAGATGCCCAAATTTCTTCCTTGATTTGTTACTAGGTTATAATCTCTGCCTGGGCATGTGTAGAAATGAAAGGAGATTTGAGGTTGTTGTTGTTAAGTGCTGTTGAGTCAGCACCAACCCATAGTGACCCTATATAGGGTTTCTGAAGAGCAGCTGGTGAGCTTGAACCGCTGACTTTGCAGCCCAGTTTATTAACCCACAGTGCCACACCAGGACTCCTGTAGGGGTGGGAGTTATATAAGGTGCCTCATTTAAGACTTGTGATGAGGAAATGATTCTTACTGACAGGGAAGTGTTTTCAAACAACAGTGGATGTGAAAGTGGGCATAGGGTGTGCCATCAAACAGGTGTCTAAACAGGACTTTATTTTCTGAAATGTATAAATTAGATTACATGTTGTTGTTGTTGTTATGTGCCGTGGAGTCAATTCCGACTCATAGCGACCCTGTACAGGGTTTCCGAGGCTGTAAATCTTTACGGGAGCAGAAAGCCTCCTCTTTCTCCAGCAGAACAGCTGATAGTTTCGAACTGTTGACCCTGAGGTTAGCAGCCCAATTCATAACCACTATGCTGTATGTATTTGTCAATAAATTGAATTCTGAAAAGAATATTGTTGTTGTTAAGTGCCATATAGCCAGCTCTGACTCATAGTGACCCTGTATATTGTTTCTGCAGAGAGGCTGGTGGGTTTGTTCAGCTGACCTCGTTGTTAGCAGTTCAGTGCTTATCTTATAGCACCAGTTTATCAAGAGACTAGCCTTTGCTTTCAAGGATAGATTTACATTTCTAATTCATCTGCAAGTGAAAATTTATTCATTCTCAGTTATGTTGACTGTGTGCCTACCAGGTGCTAGACACAAATTATGTTACTTCTTTTGATAAAGTAATTTAATCTTCCTGAGCTGCTGCCTACATGTGGAATAGTTGAAATACTTTATTTTGAATCAGCCTAGGAATAGCAACCTTGGTAGCTGTCACTTGATACAGAAATATTTTAATTATCTCTACTTCTGATTTTAAGTAGCTCTGATAGCGTAGTGGTTACAAATCAGGATGCTAACCTCAAGGTTGGCAGTTCAAAACTACCAGCCGTTCTGCAGGAGAAGGAGGAGGCTTTCTGCTCCCGTAAAGATTTACAGCTTTGGAAACCCTGTGAGGGTCATTATGAGTCGGTACCGACGCCACGTTACTGAAAAACAACAACTTCTGATTTTACGTTCTTTTTCTATATTGACATTTAAAGACAGCTTAAAAAAAAAAATCACAATTCACTTTTTTTTTTTTTTTAAGAAAAACATTTGGTTTCATTATCAAGTACAGAAAAATGTGCCAGTCTGCTTACTATCACTTCTGCAGTTATTTTGGGGTTTTTTTGTATCTTGTCTCCAACTCCTGTTACACATTGCCTTACTTTTTCAGAAATCTTGTTTTTAGAAGCAAAATTCAATTAGTTTTTTTTTTTTAGTATTGACTATTACATTTCTTTCTACATTGCTGTTAACATATTAGCAGGGATTCCCTTTATGGAACTTATTTTTATAATAAGAAAAGATACCTAAACCTAGTTCAACTTTTACTAGAAGAAAGAGAGTACTTCAAGTAGACTTTCAGTAAGTTTCTGTGTATAAGATCCTGAGGATCACAAGTTTGAACCTATTCCTTCAGATTTTTGTAATTACTGTGGAATTGATTCGTAGAAGTCAGTAATTGAAAAGAAACATAGTTTTGTGCTTGAATCATGGCTCCAAGATGTTTATACATTGTGAGGCCATGGCCAAGTTCTTTAAGTAAATTACAAGCCTCAATTTTCTCATGTATAGAATGGGCATTTTAATTTCTATATGACGGGGTCACTGAGATTATCTGAATAATAAACATTTTATTTTATATGTTTATTATTATCTGAATAATAATGTTTATTATTATCTGAATAATAAACATTTGACTTAAAATTGAGTTTTAATAAACTTTTTTTTTCCCAAGAAATATTTTCCAACTTCTTAATAGGAACGTGATGAGTTGTTACGTGCCTGTCATATATCATTGTATCATGAAGTCCACAAAGTCCTTACCCAATGTTATATATTCTCATTTGATTGTTTTGTGTTTTTTTCCTAGTAATTTGAGCAAAATTAGGTGATCTTAATATAAGTGTGATAAATATGTTGCTTGTATTTTTCTCCAGAGTTCATTTTTCTCACTGTTATTTAGGGAGTTTATAATATCCTGAATTCATAAAGGAAATCTCATTGTATAAAAATAGAATCTAGATGAGTTAGAAAACTATACTGCATTCTCATCAACACTTCATCTAATTTTCCTTGCTTCCTTATTATTCCAGTTAGTAACATATTTATAAGGAATTTCAGGCTTCCAGAACACTTTTCTATCCAGGATTGAATTTGGTCTGCTGACTAAACCTCTGCCTATGTTTCTGATCCTGTGTTTGCCTCTACCTCTCTGATGCTGAGCGTCGGTTGTTTTTGTCTTTGTTTTTCTTTTGTTCCCCCAGAAAGAAAAACCTTACCTCCTTACAATCCAGCCTTATCCAATACTCTATTGTTATTCTGAGCTCTTTAAAACAGTATAATTTACAGTGCCCTTTTCCAGGAAGATCCAGTAGCTTTTTATTTTACCTGAGAAAATTAAGGCCCATGGGAAATGAACTAAATTGTGCCTTTATTCTTTCTTACTGTTCTCTTTCTGATTCAGTGTGGCTTCTAGACCAAATTTTGCTCATTCATATATTTTGAGTCTGTTGGTTCTATTCTGTCTGTTAAAAGTTTCTTTAGCCTTTATTTTATGTACATTTTTATTTGAGTCAAGAGTGAGACTGGTTATATTTCATGTCCTGTTTGTGCAATCTGTACATCCTTGGCTAAACTATTCAATTTCCACCTATACAATGAAAATGATCATGGCTGTAGCTTATAAGCCTTATTGTTTGCATGCATAGTCATTCTCTATGAGGTCTTTCCTAGCCTCCTTATACTTCGTTTAGCTTTCTTTAGAATTCCATACAGCCGGAATTATAATAGTTTATGTGAGTTTCTTGGAAGTTATGCTGTTTTTTATTTTGCATATTTCTATCTCTTTTGTTAACATGGAAGCTGTCTGAGTGCCAGAGCTATTATCTATACCTCTATGGTATTCTGACTATAACTGGTGGTATTTTGAAAATGATACAGTGTTGACCCTCTGCTTGTGAAGGGATTTGTTTCTTCATGGAAGCACTTCAGGCTTAAGGACCAGAAACAACAATAGGAAGTACATACTCGTGGTCTCCTCTTCTTTTTGTACTCATGTCATTTTTTGTTGTAGTAAAAAGTAGACATAATTGGCCATCCTAACCATTTTAACTGTACATTTTAGTAACTTTAATTATAGTCATACTATTGTGCTATTACCATTGTTATTTTCACAAGTTTTTCATCACCTCAAAAGGAACACTGTACTAATGAGCAATAAATCCCACTCTCCACTTCCCTCCTGCACTTACTTTCTGCTTCTATGAATTTGCCTATTCTAGATGTTTCGAGTGTAATCATGCAGCATCTGTTCTTTTGTGCCTGATTTCTTTCACTTAGCATATTTTCAAGGTCCATCAAGTAGTAGCAGTTATCAGAGCTTAGCCCTGCTAGCATAGTGGTTACACAATGGGCTACTATCCACAAGGACAGAGGTTCAAATCCATCAGCTGATCCACAGGAGAAAGATGAGGTTTTCTGGTTCTCTAAAGATTTACTGTCTTGGGAACCATACAGGGTCACTATGAATCAGAACCAACTTGACGGTACACCACCCCCAATTTTTCCTTTTAGATAAATAATAGTGTTGCATGTGTATATGTGTATGTGTATGGTGTCCCTAGGTGACCCACATGGTTGCTGCTTGTCTACTAACCTAGAGGTTGGCTCTTTGAACCCATTTAGAAGTGCTGTGGGAGAAAGGCTAATTTGCTTCAATCAACAAAACCCTATGGAGCAGATATACTCTGTATCACATTAATTGTTGTTGTTATGTGCTATGGAGTCAATACAGACTCATACCGACCCAGTACACAACAGAGCAGAAACAATGCCAAATCCTGGGCTAACCTCACAATTGTTGCCACACTTGAGTCCATTGATGCTGCCACTTTTCAAATCCATCTCACTTTTTTTTCATCTTTTTCTCTGACCCTCCACCTTACCAAGCATGATATCCATCTCCAGTGACTGGTCCATCCTGAATATGTCCAAAGTATGAGAGATGAAGTCGGCCATTCTGGCCTCCAAGGAACACTCTGGCTGTTCATCTTTCAACACAGATTTATTTGTTCTTTTAACAGCCTATGGTACTTTCAATATTATCTTCCAACACCATAACTCAAATGCACCAATTATTCTAATGTCTTCCTTACTCACTGTCCAGCTTTCACATGCATATGAGGTTTTTGAAAACACCTTGGCTTAGGTCAGGAGCACTTTAGTCCTCAAGCTGACACCTTTGCTCTTCAATACTTTAAAAA
>NW_006408812.1:2123932-2140303 GCF_000296735.1 Chrysochloris asiatica | reverse complement strand
TTTTTTCAGTTCCATCAGCTTGAGAAATGCTGAGTGTGTTTTTCCCTTTTTGTTTTCTGACTCCAGATTTTTGCACATTTTGTTGTCATATTTGACCTTGTCTTTTGGAGCTGACCTTTGAAATTTTCTGTTCAGTTCTTGTACTTTCTCATTTCTTTCATTTGCTTTAGCATCTCTACTCTGTACAGCAAATTTCAGAGTTTCTTCTAACATCCATTTTTATCTTTTCCTTCTTTCTTGTCTTCTCAATGACTTTTTGCTTCTTACCTGTATGATGTTCTTGATGTCATCCCACAACTCTTCTGGTCTTCGGTCTTTAGTGTCTAACGTATAAAATTTCTTCTTCAGACGATCTCTAAATTCAGTTAGGATATATCCAAGGTCATATTTTGGCTCTAGTGGACGTTTGAACTTCTGAACAAAAACGTTGTCTTTGTCAGATTCAAAATGGCCAACACCAGTCCTTTTCAACTCACTAATGCCAAAGATATTGATATTTATTTGTTCCATTTCATTTTTGACAAATTCCAATTTTCCTAGTTTCATACTTCATACATTCCATGTTCCCAATTCTTAGTGGATGTTAATAGGTGCTTCTCTTCATTTTGAGTTGTGCCCTATCAGCAAATGAAGGTCCCAAGGCCTTTGCACCATTCATGTCATCATAGTCAAGTGTACTTTGAGGAGACAGCTCTTCCCCAGTCGCATTTTGAGCGCCTTCCAACCTTAGGGGCTCTTTTTCTGGCACTCTATCTGACAGTGCTTCTCAGCTATTCATAAGGTTTTCAGTGACTAAATATTTGGAAGTAGTTTGTCTCTCCTTCTTCCTAGTCTGCCTTCATCTGGAAGCTCATCTGAAACCTGTCCATCATGGGTGACCCTGCTGGTATTTAAATTACCCATGTCATAGCTTCCAGAATCACAGCAACTCACAAACCACCACAATATGACAAACTGACAGACAAATGGTGGATTGCTTTAATGATTGCCTTGAATTGGAATTGACTTGATGCCAACTGGTTTTGTGTTTTTGTGTATGAACAGATACATATGCAGAGAGGTAGTACAATGGTTAACTATGTGGCTGCAAACCAAAATGATGCGTGTAGGAACCCATTTGTAACTCAGTGGGATAAACCACTTGACAATCTTCTCCTATAAAGATTTACCATCTGTTAAACCTTATGACAAGGAGCTCTGGTAGCATAGTGGTTACGAATAGGGCTGCAAGCTGCAAAGTCAACAGTTCAAAACTACCAGCTGCTCCGCGGGAGAAAGATGAGGCTTTCTGCTCTCGTAAAGATTTACAGCCTCAGAAACCCTGTTCAAGTTCGCTATGGGTCGGAATTGACTCGACTGCACTTAACAACAACAACAATCCCTATGACATTAAGGAGCCCTGTTAGCTTAATAGATTACAAACTGGGCTGCTAATTTCAAGGTCAGCCATTTGAATCTACTATTTATTCTTTTGGGGACAGATGAAACATTCTTCTCCCATAAAGATGTGTTGTTGTTGTTAAGTGCCATTGTGGTTCCGACTCATAGCAGTCTATATAGAGTTTCCAAGGAGTGGTTGGTGAGTTTGAACTGCCAAACTTGTAGTTCAAACTGACCTTGTGGTTGATTGCTTATCCATCAGTGCTATACTAGGACTCCCAGGAGGATTTACAGCCTCAGCCACCCTATGAGTTGGAATTGACTTGAAGGCACAACTACCACCAAACCCTAAGGGGTAGTTCTACTTTGTCATATATGAATCAGAATTAACTCAACATCAATCAGAAAATATGTACAGACACAGAAGTTCCTGGAATATGTTCATGGAAAAATGGAATGAAAAGAAAATGCATGTTTTTCTATGCACTCTTTGAAGCCCCCTTGTGTATGTGTATAAAACCACATTTTGTTTACTTACACATCTAGTAATATCCTTGTGTGGCACTGTGGGATAAAGCACTGGACCTCAAGGTTGGTTTGAACCCCAAGGTCCATGGTTGAAACTGACCAGCTGCTCCTTGGAAACCCTATACAGGATGAACTGATTCAACAGCAGTTAACAACAACAGCACGTCTACTGATGGACACTTGAATTGGCTCTACCTTTTAGCTGTTGTGAATAATGCTGCTATGAATTTGGTTCTCTATTTTCACTTCTTTGGAATATGTACCTAGGAGTTTACACTCATGTTGGCAATTCTATGTTTAACATTTTTGAGGAACCACTGAACTCTTTTCCAGTGGTTGAACCATTTTGCATTCCCACTAGTAATACATCAGGGTTCCAATTTTTCCACATCCTAGGCATGGTATTTTTAAAAGGAATTTATAGGCCAGGATGGCCAAACTTCATCTCTCATACTTCAGACATATTGTCTGGAGGGACCAGTCTCTGGAGAAGGATATCATGTTTGATAAGGTGGAGGGTCAGAGAAAAAGAGGAAGACCCCCCAGTGAGATGGATTGGCAAAGTGGCAGCATTAATGGGCTCAAGCGTGGCAACAATAGTGAGGTTGGCCCAGGATCTGGCAGTGTTTCATTCTGCTGTGCATAAGGTTGCTATGAGTTAGTATCAATTCAATGGCACCTAACAACAACAACAATAACATAATCTACTTGAAGAGATAAGATTAACATATATAACAAGGAACAATTGAAAACTGTAATGACATACTAGGGCATTATTATAGACTAACTGAAAACCAGGGGCTCTGGGTTAGTGAGAACAGCGTTAATGCAGGGTACAGTTTAACTGAGGAAGCATGTACCATGAATCTAGAGGATAAGCACTGGACTTTGAACCACAAGGTCAGGAGTTCAAGCCTGCCAGCTGCTCAATGGGAGAGAGAGGACTCTTTCTGTTCCTGCAAAGTTTTACAGCCCCATAAACCCTATACAGTAGGGTCACTATGAGTTGGAACTTATTTGATGGCACTTAACAACAACAATTTAGATGAAGTCATATGTAAGTGGATAAAGATATACTAGACCTTAGCGTAGTGGTTACAAATCGGGCTGTGAACTTTAAGGTCAGCGGTTCAAAACTACTAGCCGCTCCGCGGGAGAAAGATGAGGCTTTCTACTCCCGTAAAGATTTACACCCTCGGAAACCCTGTACAGGGTCACTATGGGTCGGAACCGACTCGATGGCACTTAACAACAACAACAGACCTTAAGTCAGTGCTCATAATGGTAATGATTATGTTAATCCTAATAGCCAATATTATTATTAATCCCAAGAGCAGATACTAATAGGGTTCATGGTATGCTAAGTATAGCTAATGCTTTACATGTATTAATACATTTAATTCTTACAATAACTCTCTGAAGCAGGTACTATTATCTTCACTTTACAAACCAGGACTCTACTGTTGCCAAAGAATTTTATGTAGTTGTGATCATTTTACTTAATGTTGTAACTTCATAATAAAATAGAAGCATTTATAACTGCTTTATATTCAGAATTTTAAAATTATATTCCATCATTTTCTTTAACTAATCCTGTCTGTGTTCCTTTTATATATAACTTTTTATGATGGTCTCCTGCCATAAAGACATAATATAATTATCAACAAAAATAAAGATGGATAAAAGGCTTTCATGTTTTGGAAAGTGGGATAAGCTTATTTGAACCATCTTTTTAATTTTAGGACAGTACATCAGATTTTAATGGTTCTTATTTGTATGATTAAAAACAACTGGTAAAGCTCATCTGCAAAAGAAAAATGGAACAGAGTAATGAGTTTGTGTTTCATTTCTAGCTACCTTGGTGTCAATAAAAGTTCAAAATTTGTTCTTAACAATATTGATCGACTTATCAAACTTCATAACATAAAGCGTGAACGTGGCTCATTGGCAAATCCTAGCACTAGTTGTTTTGGCAACTCTTGGGTGAAAATAGATTTTGCTTTTCATGTATTGTTTAAAATAAAAAAGACATTTTTTTCACTGTTCAAAGAGACTGTCTTTATTGTCATTGGATTTATTTGTAAGTATATATTTTCCTAATGAGATGTAGTCTGTATTCCTTGTGAAATCAAAGAAAATAATTTAGGGTCTAACAGTCCTGGTGTGGCCCTGTGGGATAAGCACTCGCCTGTAAGGTCAGTTTGAACCACAAGGTCAGTGGTTCAAAATTACCAGCTGCTCCTCGGAAACCCTATACAGGGTTGCTACTAGTTGGAACCGACTGATGGAGCTTAACAACAACAAAAGATGGACACAGACCGGGTTGAAATGGAAGTTGAAAAACAGCTTTCTAAATTGTGGATTACTATGTTGACACGTAGCAGTCAGTAATTGGTACTGGTTTACTCATTGCCAAAATAACGGATAAACAATCAATAGGGCAAGTGTTGTGAGTCCTCTAATTGGGGCCATATTTCATGTAAGTATTTACCTATCTTTTCTTTCTTTTCCTTCACAGATCTGGTTATGGATTAGTGTTTACAATCCTGTGATTGAGTATGGCTGTGAAATTTAATGCCTCACCTAGGAGGCCTCCCTTCCATGGTGGTATATGAAGTGTGGCTGTGAAGTGTGAGACTGGTTTCCACTTTATAGACGTACTGTGTCCATAGAGTCTGCCTTCTGTTTGGTGTTTTTTTTTTGTTTTTTTCCCTTTTACAGTGTGTGTGATGGAGAATCTATGTGAGAATTCTATGTATCTCTTCCTTTTTGCCTTTTTTCTTATAAGATGGTAAGATGCTTAAAATGAGCTCTTGTACTTACTCCTTTATTTATGTATTCCATTAATCCCTTAGAAGTCATTGTCTATACTGCACCATTAAGTGAATAATATTTCTCTTTGATTGGCCCACCTTTTTTTTTTTTTCCCTTTCTGTCCATTAATAATAGGGATGATTCACTAATGATGACCTATGATCATTCACTTTATCCTTAATTCTAGTCATCAGAGCTAGTTGGTAACATATCTTCAGTTGGTGAAGTAAAATGTTGAAGTGATAAAGTATAAAACATATTCTAACCTTTATATTCCGGTTGTCCTAATCACATCTTTCTGTGTCTATTGTGGTATCTATTGTTGTTGTTGTGTGCCTACAAGTTGGTTCTGACTCATTGCGACCCTGTATAGGGTTTCTGAGAGTAGCTCGTGGGTTTGAATGCTGACCTTGAGATTACTAATCTGGTGCTTATCCTATAGTGCCACAAGTAGTAAAAGTCTGTCCTTCATAAATAAACAACATTACTGAAAAACAAACAACCATATTCTGACTTCAGAGGTGCTTAAATATGAAAATGTGCCTATAATGAGGGTAAATGTGACATTATTCGATTATAACATGCATCTTATATTAAAGATGTTAACAATGTTTTATAAAAAAAATCTGAAAATAATAATTATGCAACCACATATTCTTAAAAATACATAAAATATTTTCTAGCAATAATAATGAAAATTTTATATTTGGGTTAAACACATAAAGGTCAATGTGAAACACTGATTAATACTGGTGGTGGTGGTGCTGGTGGTTGTGTGCTGTGGTGTTAGTTTTGACTCATAGCTACCCTGTATATGTTTTCTGAGGCTATAAATCTTTATGGGAGCAGAAAGCCTCATCTTTCTCCCACGAAACTGCTGGTAGTTTCGAACTCCTGACCTTTAGGTTAGCAGCCTGACTCGAAACCACTATACTACCAGAGCTCCTTTGGTTAATATTACAAGCTTATAAAAAGCAGTTGTAGACTCTAGAATGTATCTGTGAGGCTAAAACAATCCCTTCACTTCTTTCTGTCTTCTAATATAATAGCCACACCTTTTACATAAACTGTATTAAGGATTAAATTACTGACATAAGGAAGGTACATTACACAGTGCCTTCTCTAGTATTGCTTCTATAGTATTAGTGTTGTTGTTGTTAAGTGTCATTGAGTCAATTTTGATGTATAGCAACTATGTATAGGGTTTCCAAGGAAAGGTTGGTAAATTTGAACCACCGACCTGGTGGTTGAAATCAACCTTGTGGTCGAGTGCTTAGTATTAGTTGTAATTGTTTAAAAGATGTTTACTGCTCATTTTAAGGATGCACTGATGATATCCAATGTCCAAATGAGTAGCCTATGTAATATGTGTCCGAATACTGACAATGAGAGGACTCGACACAGGTTGGTGTGCCCAGGATGGGTCCCATGTGAGTATTAAGATTTTAACTGGGTTGTGATATGAATTTAGGCAAAAGATGATTGGTCAAAGGTTGTGAATAATGTTTAAATTGTGAGTGTTACTAGGTGAGAAAAATGTGAAGAAACATATTTGGCTGGAAGAGTTCCAAATGTGGCTGTCGTGATAGAAGTGTTTATAGAATAAGGGAGATGGATTTTAGAGGTACTTGAAAACCAGGCCTTGGCATTTTAATTCTTTGTGCTGGTGAGAGGGAGCTCATATTAAAGCTTTCTGGTGTGGAGAGTGGTATGAAAAGAATTTTAGGAGGATCATATCAATTTTTTTCCAAAAATTTTGTATATTTTTCATATAAAAACCTAGCATATAGTCACAGGTTAAGTACTTAATTAGAATAGTTTAATACCTTCCAAAGCATTTGGAATTATCTTGTTAGTTATCCATGATAATTGTTAATAATTAAGGTATTAGCAGCCTCATAAGACAGGTTGTTGTTGCCATTTTGACTCATGGCAGCCCTATGTTTGGAGAGTACAACTGCTCCATAGTGTTTTCAAGATTGTGAACTTTTTAGTATACAATCTGATGGTGAATTCCAGTCATCCCCTCTCTTCAGCTTTCTCTTTGTTATCATTGTGGGTTCTAAGGAACTTTCTGAGACACAGTTAGGTTGACTCATGAGTATGTATGAAGTCAAGATGCATTTTAAAGAGATTATGAAAAGTTGAATATCACTGTGGATTATTAAAATATTTCTCAAATTTCTTTTAAATATTTTTACCATTATTATTGTCTGAGCCACATTGGCTATCTTTATAAGAACAGCATTCTTTCTTGAAATGCAATATAAAATTTCATTCCAAAATATGTAGTTGGGTTCTATTTCATAAAGTTAATTTACTTCACAGAGCTTTGGAAATATTTTGACTATAAAGTTTTTGATCTGTGATTAAAATGTCAGGTAATAAAAATATTGTGTGTGTTGAGATATATCTGAAATAAAATCTAGGGTAGAAAGTAACTTTAGTTGTAACTTGGACATTTTTGTTATTTTAAAAATCCCTTTAAAAATAAAAATATAAAGGTCAATGTGAGTGATGATCTAAAAATTAGTTTTCAAAGATTTAAATGGTAATCAGATTGTCTGCTTTTTTTCAGGGTTGACGTAAAAGTTTACTAGATTTTGAAATATTAATTAAATTGAATTAGCTAGTAGAAACATATATTGAATGATTGCAGGATCCTAAGAACTGACCCCACTTAATTCAAGTTATAATTGTTTGGAATGCTAATTATTTATCTTTTTTGTCCCATAATATAAAGGTCCAGAAACTTAGTCAATCTTTTTGTTTTCTGATGGCAGTTTGAGTCATAAGCCAACTTTAAAGGAAAGTCAAATTCAGTCTCAAAAAAAAGAAATATATCTGTTACCAGTTCCCGTGAAATGGACTCCTCATTATAAGCATGTTAGTGCAAAGATTCTTGTTTACCATAAACCATAATTTCATAGCATGTTTTTATTGTTGAGTGCCTTGTGGTTCAAAAACACATTGCAGTCAAGTGCTCATCCTACAGTGCCACGCCAAGACTCCAGTTTCATGCCATAAATCTCCTGTATACTTGACTTTTTAAGTGATTTCTCTCTTTTGACATACTTTCCTATATTTTATGTGAATGTAACATTTTCAGGGTCAACATACTGCCAGTTGGGTCTGTTTCTTATATAGCCATGTGTCTTTGGAATATGTGACAGTAATATCAGAATAGAATATTAGAGAAAACATATTTGGTGTTCTGAGATAAATTAGGTCCATGGGTCTGCTCTAATTTTAAAAACAAAAGCTCAACTGTTTCTAGCCAGAAAACCAAATATCTTTGAGTTAAACATGGAAAATGTTTATAGTGTTGTATAGTTTTATTGGTACAGACAGAAGGAAAATAGTTTGAGTAACTCCCGGCCTGTAAGAAATTTTATATAGGCCAACAATCTGGAGAACAAAAACTGTTTTCTGGTTTAGGAAGACTGAATGTACATAATATTTAGCCATTTACTTTGAATCAAGTGTGATTCTTTTCTGTTTCATAGGATAGTACGCCACTAACCAAAAGTAGAAAGCTTTTATGAATTGTATAATTGTCATTAATGTAACCTTAAATGTTAATTTGATGTCTCAAACTCAAGTAATTACATCGAACCAAGAATTAGAAGCTACATCTTTAAGATGATGGAAAAATGGTATAAAAGGTGTCTGGATCTCTTAAAACTATTACGCTACCATATCACACCTGTCTGTTACTTATATTTTTATAGATTCTATTTATATTGAAAAAGAATTAAACTTTCTACTTGTTTCATTTACCTTTTTAGTCTCTTCTGGTTGCACAAGTAGTCCAACAGCTACTCCTCAGAAACCCTATACAGGGTCACTGTAAGATGGAACTGACTTGATAGCAGTTAACAACAACAGTATTGGCTGAATAATTAATGGCTAATACATCTCTCTTCCCCCCTGACTTGGGGACCAAATCCAGCCCACAACCTCTTTTGTTTTAGAAAGTTTTATTGGAACATAGCTATACCCATTTGTTTACATATTGTCACTGCTGTTTCAATGGTAGAATTCTTGCCTCTTTGGAAGATCTAGGTTTGTTTTTAGTGACTGTACCTCATGTTGGCTGCCACGGTCTGTCATCTTGCAGGTTGATATGATACTGAATAGGGTTTAGTAGAGCTTCCAGACTAAAACAGTCTAGGAAAACAGAAGACCTGGTGATCTACATCTACAAATCAGCCAGTGAAACTCTATGGATCACAATGGAGCAACCATTCCTGGGGCTGTTGGGCCTGGGCATCCATTCTGTTGTGCCTAGGGTCTCCATACGTGAAGGTCTACTTGACTTCAGTTTGTAATGAAAATTAGCTGCCAGTGGCTACTTTCCTGCTGCAGTCACACAGTTTAATAGGTGCATGAGAGACCACAGTCCTTGCAAAGAGTAAAATGTTTATGACCTGACCCTCTAGAGTAAAAATTTGCCAATTCCAGATATAGTCTATTGATTGATCTCATTTATTCCCCTCCCCCCTTTGTTTTCCCCTGTACTCTGGCAACTTCAGTCTTTTCTGTTTTTTATGATGTCATTTATTGGTTGTGAGGATTTTTTTTCTTTATCTTGACAGGCAATGCATTCTGAAAGCTGACTTCTTTGTCATCTTCATCGTAAGTATTTTAAATCCTCTTCACTACCAGCAAGTATCATCTGTATATCACAGGTTGTTAATAAGTATTCCTCCAATCATGATGCCACATTCTTCTTCAGCATACAGATTGAATAAGTATGGTGAAAGGATATAAACCTGATACACAACTTTCCTGATTCCAAACCATTCAGTATCCTCTTGTTCTGTTCTAATAACTTCCTCTTGGTCTATGTACAGGTTCCTAATGAACACAATTAAGTGTTCTAGAATACCCATATATGTACCATATATACTTATCCTTGTCTTTTTAATAAAGTGAGATAATAAAATATTCCTTCTTTTGTAACTGACTTACTTTAACCAGCCTAATGTCCTCCTGATGTTATGAGTACTCATCCTTCTTCTTTATGGTTGTACAGTATTCCATTATATGTGTATATCACATTTTGTTTATGTATTCATCCATTGATGGGCACATAGATTGTTTCTGGAGTGTTACCATGTTCACAATATTAAGTCTTCCATTCGAGGGACATAGAGTCCCAGCTTAGTTTTGTCACTTCATTGATTCTTAGGTACAACCGTCTCATGATCTGTCCTCTAATAGGGTTTGCTATTTCTTGAATTCCCCATGATCTATCCAGTTTCTGTTCTTTTTGCGCACATACCATCTATGTTTGAAATATTCTTCTGTCCTCTTCTCCTGCCAGTGCTTTCCATAATCCTTCCTAGATTAACTCGAATGACACCTTCATTGTGAAGTGCCCTTGCCCTCTCCTTCTCAATTTGTCACTACCTTCTTTATGGTACCATACAAACATGTCCACACCTCTTACTGACTTTTTATATTTACGACAGTTGGTAGTTCACATAGTGGCCTTGCGTCAACTTGAGAATGACTCCCTAGACTGATTGATGTCCCTTTATCAAATGTCCATGTACTTTGTAATTTTCCTTTACAGAAGTTAATCATCATTATGGTTTTATTTGCTATTTGACTTACATTTAACAAATGGTGTGGCACTGTAGGATAAGCACTGTACTGGTAACAACAAATTGGCAGTTAAACCTACACAGAATTGTTATAAGTTGGAACACCACCAGTGTTTTTCTAGGACCCCTGGTGTGGTGCTGTAGGATAAGCATTGGACTGGTAACCACAAAGCTGGAAGTTCAAGCCCACCAGTTGCTCTCAGAAACCCTATACAGGGTTGCTGTGAGTGGGAATGGACTTGACCACATACAACAACAACATCAACAACAACAGCAATGTCTTTCTAAGAGCCCTGGTGGCATTGTTGGCTAAGCACTGGGTTGCTAACTGCAAGGTCAACAGTTCAAACTCAGTAGCTGAAAGAGGAGGCTTTTTCTGCTCCTGTAAAGATTTATAGGCATCCTATACAGGGTTGCTATGAGTTGGAATTGACTTGATGCAATGGATTTGGTTTGATTTTTGATAATGTCTTTCTAGTTAACCACCACCTACCCCTAGACAAGACTGTGTCTTTAGCACATTATTGAATTTTCCAATGTGTAGCTAAGTACCTGGCATATATCATGAGTCAAATACTTGATTGTTGAATGAGTACATTTATTTTTTGAAGACAAAAGGATTTTCCTATTTTATTTCTTTGAAATATGTGTCTTACATCATATAGGCCATTGTTGTTACCAGTAGGTTAGGTAAAATACTTAGAATTCAATCTAAAAGAAGTGTATCTTTTTAGGCTAATTTTCTCCCAATTTAAAATCACAGAAAAAAAAAAAAAGAGGAAATATAGAGGGTTGGTATGTTTTTTGTTTTGTTTTTTTATCTGAACACTGATCAGGTGAATGAATTTAAAAGCAGATACTCAGTTTATGCATGTACAAGTTTATTCCAAACAAAGTTATGTTTAAATATATTTCTTCAATCAGTGGATCTCTGCAGACAGATTTTTCAGTAATACACTGGTCTTAGTCTCTTTGTTGTTGTTAAGTTCTGTCGATTCGATTCTGACCTCTAGTAACCTTGTATACCTGTATAGGGTTTTAATCTCTTTAGGGTACAAAAAATAATGTTCCAGTCAAAACAGTGGCTTACCAGAGGGTCTGGTCTGCTGAATCAGTTAAATTCAAGGTAGACAGGTCAGCTCAAATGTTATAGCAACTGTTTTGGGGATCTGAAGGGTGTAATTTTGATATATTTTCTCAAAAGACATAGGACAATCATAAGGGATTTTATGAAGAAGTTTTAAGGAAAAAGAAGACTGCAATGGTACGAAAAGGTCAGGAAAGTTGCCATGAATATATATTTTTTTCATCACAACAATATACCTGTTCATTGTTTAAGGGTTGAAAATGCTCTCCCATAGACGTTTCACTGGAAAACCTTATCCCATCCACCTTATAGACTTGATCTTGTCCCTTTAGACTCAAACTCAAAGAACCTTTAAATGACATACTTTGAGTCCTTTGAGGATGTGAAAATTCAGTTTTGATGGGTATAAATAGAAGAGCACAAAATTCTTTTGGTAAGGGTTTGAGAGATGGAAACAACACCCTCAGAAGTACACGGACTAGATTGAAGCTGTGTTAAGAAAAAATAGCTTCACATTTTGATGTATTTTTAAAAAGTTCCTGTGGATGTTTAGCAATACTTTTTTACTTACCCTTGCATATATTGGTTTACACTGAAGAAATGAATTTTGTATGTGCGCTCTTATGCTAACACATATTATTAGCAGGAGTTTCAATGTGATAAACACATCTTTAGACACTCAGCAGCTTAATCGGTATTTAAACCAACAGCATGGTAATCTAACAATGGAACATTTTTAGATTTGGATAAAACAAAAGAAAATTGGAAAGCAAGTTCATTGGAATACAGGGAAGCATTCACCAACAAAGTACTTAGAATAGACATGCAACCACACAGTTGTAGAAAAAAGATTTTGAAACTCTCAACACAAAGTCTTGGCTATGGACTCCCTTCTTTTTAAATATTGACTTTTAAATGAGATGAAAGTTGATATATGGCATGTGGCAATAGCGCTCTCACCACATGTGAAGTGGTAATATAGCACAACCTTGTTGGATAGCTGGTACTGTTGTTTCTGAGTTACAGCCCTGGTCATTTTTCTTGTTCTGGGATTACATTGCATGAGAACATATGTTGAAGCCAAAATTAGCTGCAAATCTACCTAAGTAGAAGTGAGACTTCTTCTAATAAAACCTAACTTAAGACAAATTTAGTTTTTAAAATGGTGTTTAAGTATACAAATATGATTACTCTTTTTCAGAAAAATTGTTAAAAGTATAAAAATATAGTATAATTACAGAAATAGAAATAGTGGCAATGAGTGAATAGCTCAGTTTTAGAAGAAAATAGAACACTTCGCTATTCAGGCAAAGCAGGTAGTATAACATTCTCCCATTAAAAAATCTGATCTATGTCTGCTTATTTGAAGTGTGAAGAATAAAGTGTAAAGATAAAAAAGTCAAGTCAGTCACAGTGTTTCTCTGAATGAGTAATTGGCCATGTTGTTGGAGATTCTTAAAGTCTTGAAGTCTTTGAGCTGTATGAAAAATACCCCAACAAGTAGATAATTCTTGCAACTTCCCTTGACTATGTATATATGGTATAAATGTTCTCAAGAGAGTGTATGATTTAATTGTCATGCCTGAAAAATTCTTGCATTTTATTACCTTTAATTTAAAGTACACAGAAGAGTTGAAAGCCTAAAGTTTGACTAGCTTCAGATTATTTACAGTCATTGAAAACTATTTGATATGGTACATTTATACTGGAAGGCTTTCATGAACAGAACCAGCTGTTCATTCGGAGATGGTATGGGAGAAATTAAGGAGTAGATTCTGGAAGGACCATGAAGGCAGTTAGAGCCTTCTGAGAAACATTGTCAGTCCTTATAGGAACAACAATTTCATCTTTGGAAGTGACAAGAGGAGGTGAGGAAACCAAGTGTGTGAGCTATTTTTATATAATACTGATACACAGGGAAAAAAATACATTGTGGTTGAGTTGATCCCAACTCCTGGTGAATCCATGTGTTACAGAGTAAAATTGCTTTATAGGGTTTTGTTGACTATAACCTTTACAGAGAAAGTCGCTAGGCCTTTAAATTAATTAATCCATGTAATCTATCTGTCTTTATCTATTTATTGATTGTGGTGCTGTTGGGTGAGTTCAATCAGCCAAATTTAGTTTAGAAGTTAGGCGTAAATCATTTGCGTCACCCAGGGACCTGATTTATAGGAAGGAGATAGGGCAGAATATCTCAGGATGTATGTGAGAGAGTTAAAGAGCCATTTTCTTTTATGTTCTTGATTATGACCAAGCCTTTTGAGGCCCTAATGCAGACTTCTACTCCATTAAGTAAACATATGTTATGTTTAGTGCTGTTGACTCAGTTCTGGCTTATAGCGACCCTGTATAGGGTTTCCAGGGAGCAGCTGGTGAGCTTGAACTGCCAACTTTGCAGTTCAAACCGACTTTGCAGTCCAGTACATTAACCAACAGCACCACACATAAACACAACTTTAACATTTTCCCTGGATATAATGATTAAAGCCATTGTAATTGGAAAGTCCTGGTTTGGCACTGTGGAATAAAGCACTGGACTGCAAAGTTGGTTTTAACCACAAGGTCAGTGGTTCAAATTCACCAGCCAAAAACAAAGCAACCCAAAGTTTCAGTTGGGAAGACTGCACAGAATTGGAACCATTCAGAAAGTATGGATGGTTCCAATAGTGCAATATTGTTAGACTATGTTTACCAACAAGATTTTTGTAAAGTAACTTTCTGTAGTTGTAGTCCATTTTCTTCCATCACATTCTCTTCTATTACAGAATTGTCAACTTTCATTGATTCAATGTGTTTTTGCTCATGGGAAAGAGATTAAAAGGTTTAATAATAATTTAAATTAAGAACACTGAAAATTCTGATCAGACCTCAAAATAATCTTGTACACAAATTTATTAACAAATGTGAGATGCAACAGATTATTGAAGAATGGTCACTTTCTTTATATTCCTTGTTGTTGTTGTTAAGTGCCTTTGGACTGTGCATAGGGTTTCTGAGTCTTTTAAGTGTTTGTGGGTGCAGAAAGCTTCTTCATTCTGCAGTGGAGCAGCTGCCAGACTCAAACAACGGACCTTGTGGTTCACAGTCCAGTATTTATTGTATGGAGCCATTGTGATTCTCTTATTATTATACCCAGACCATTAAAAAAAAAAAAACCCCAAACCCAAAAAACTCAAACTTATTGTCATCGAGTTGATTCTGACTCACAGCAGTACTATAGGAGACTGCCCTATAGTATTTTCATTTCTGTACAATGAGCCTGGTGTGGTGCTGTAGTATCAGTAAAGGACTAGTAACTTCAAGATTGGCAATTCAGACTCACCAGCTACTCTCTGAAGCCCTATGTAAGGTTTGAGTTGGAACTAATTTGACAGCACACAACAACAGACAACAACAATCTTTACAGCAACAGACTGCTGAATCTTTCTCCTGTGGAGTGGCTGGTGAGTTTGAATCACTGACCCTTCAGTTAGCAGCTAAGCTCTTAACCACTGTGTTACCAGTGTTTCTCCCTAAAACTTTACAGTCAGTGGAACTGTCTTTGTTAACATTTGGGTCACTGAATGCTTCTAGCTTCAGGCATCATTACTTAATAATCTCTCTGAAGGTTAATATGTTTTCCTCATTCAGAAAGGATAGGTAGCTAAGGCCAAAGTGATTAAAGGTTGCCAGTAATGGTAGTTCTACGCTGTCCCCTGTCCTACTGCTCAGGACTGAGTATCCACCTGGATAGCTCTCAAATATGGGCCATGGTGAGTAATTATTATTACTATTTTTTTAATAAAGGCAAGCCTAGGAAACCACTTTAAAGAGGTGCATTTAAAAATTAAGTAATGATAATGTCATATTGAATTCTGGCTAAATGTGTTTATTTAAAAAGCTTCTACACAACCGTGGCATTGTAGGATAAGCACTGAACTACTAATCACAAGGTCGGCCGTTCATACCACCAGTCACTCCTCGAAAACCTTATACAGGGTTGCTATGAGTCAGAACCGACTGGTAGCACTTAACAACACTCCATCTAAGAAACCCTATATTGGGTCAGTGTGAGTCACAATCAGCTCAATGACAAGTTTTGTTTTTTGTTTTTTTTTGCGGGGGGGAGTGGGTCTCAGGGGATTATCTATGTTTGGAGTTTATCTAATTTATTAGGTAGAAGAATGCCAGTGAGAAAAAATTCACTCTTTTCAAGTCATTCAAGTGTTAACATAGGTGAATATTTCAGAAGCAGCCATGTAAAAGTAACTTTATAGTTTTTTCCTTAATTCAGTTTTAGGAATTATATGCTAAAACTTGAAAGCTGGCTCATGGTGTTGGAAGACCACAGATATACAATTAATGAGCCTCTGTATGTTAACAATTGCTCTAGAATCCATTCTGTGCTAAGGCAATGCAAACAGAAGCTTTTTATTATGTCTGTTTCCACTGGTCCCATTATGTTCTTGAACACTTGTTCTTTCCCAGGTATCTAGGCCTTTGCCACTTTCCTTGGGATCCAACTCCAACTTGTACCACAGTTTTAGATTTCACTCTTGTTCAACATGTTTTTCCCAGTTTCATGGGGCAGGTGCATTTCACTGATACATCTTGGGTGGCCTTGGTCTGTTCCATTCCATCTATTTTGTGATTATATACTGTTGGTTTGTTGTTGAGCTGTTTTTGACTCAATGATCCTGTATAGGGTTTTCAAGGAGCAGCTGGTGAGTTTGAACGACCAACTATGTTGATTTGTTGTTGTTGTTAAGTGCTGTCAAGTCGATTTTGACCCATAGCGACCCTGTATAGGGTTTCTAAAGAGCAACTGGTGAGCTTGAACCACCAACCTTGTAGATCAAATGGCTTTGCAGTGTGGCACATTAACCCACAGTGCCACACCAAGACTCCTTTGTTAAGTACCGTGGAGTCGATTCCAACTCATAGTGACCCTGCTCAGGGTTTCCAAGG
>NW_006408812.1:2116496-2119972 GCF_000296735.1 Chrysochloris asiatica | reverse complement strand
ACAATTATGACATTAACTTTACAAGTCTGAAAGGGGGTATTATGAACTCATTGGATCATCAACTCAGGTGTTTCAAATATGTGATCTGCTCTCTTTTTTATCTCTAAAATAAACCATGGGTGCTCTTTGGAGGCATATTCAGTTTTGATAGAACATTAGAATCACATAGAAACAAATATTTAGGAGAACTTAGAATATATCTTCCAGATTGGGATGCAAGGAGACCGTAAGGTTTAGATGAACTATATAATGCCTCTGACTTTGTGGTTGATTCACTGTATGGCTTTATAGAAAGTCACTGACTTCTCTGGGCCTCAGTGTCAGTATTTATGAAGTGAGAGAACTGGACCATGGATTATGATAAGTAAAAATAGTTTGTTCTTTAGAAATTGATGTTTTGGAAGGGTTAACTTTGATTTTACTAGAAATATGTTAGTGTCTATCACTTGGAATAAAGTGATTACATCTGTGTTTAGACTCAGTATTATCTTACTGAAAAACAAATCTTACTAAGATAGTTTATTATTCACTGTATCACTTGAGGAAATATAATGCAATTCTTGCTTCTGTCACCCTTGTCAGTTATATCCAGTTTAATTTCACAGGACAATTGAAACATGATGGGTGAGCATCCACAATTCTAATTTAAATCAGATGCCTCAGTGGTAGCCAACAGCTCCCTATTTTGCTTCCAGAACTTATTGAGCCTGGAGACACAAAGGTCAAATCTAATTTCCATTTTCTTTCTATTGCTATGTATTGGTAGGCTTATTTATTTCAATATTTAATATTATTCAACTAGTAATGAAAGCAGTACGTGTATAAATTTCAATAGCAATAAAATATAATCTGAATAAATGTATTCACTATTATCTGTTAATTGGAAGCTATAACACAACTGGAAACTAATTAGTTTAGTATTATAGAATTCTTAACAAACCTTATAATTAATTTAATATTATAAGGTTCTTAACAAACCTTATAATTTTAAGCTAATACAGAGATTAGTTAAATTCTTATATTTAACATAGTTCATTTCCTAAATATTGATGCCATAAATAAATTCTATCCGTAAAATATTATTTTGAAAAATGATGTGGCTCCAAAGTGATTTTAAGATCATTTGATTTTATTTAACATTGCATGTGTTATATTTGTATTAATGCATTTTTCCTGAGGATTAGTTAAGGAATTAGAGGAACTAATTATTCAGACTAAAAAATATCACAGCAAAATGTTTATAAAAAGGTTTTAGAAGGGCTTAATGTTCTGTCTTTTTTTCTTATAACAAGTGATAAAAGAAAGCCCTCATGAAAATCATGGATAAATGAATTTTATTTGAAGAAATTTTGTTATCTTTCCAAAGTATTTTGGAAAGGCTTAGACTAGCTTAATGCATGCAATTTGCATTAATTGTCTTTTCTTCTCTTGATAGCTATAACTTTAGGTAAGTTGCTTGTTTGTTCTCTCTGTAAAAAATTAAGTTTATTTTCTGAAGAGAAAGTAATATATGCTCATTTATAAAGCATTAAAAATATATAGATGATATAGAGAAGAAATTGGTACATTTCTTTCCATACTTTTTTTTTTAGATATTTACATTCATGCATAGTCATAGTAAATGTAATATGTATACCTACTCCTGACTTAAGGAGCTCTCGTAGCGTAGTGGTTATGAATTGGACTGCTAACCTCAGGGTCAGCAGTTTGAAACTACCAGCTGTTCTGTGGGAGAAACATGAGGATTTCTGCGCCCGTAAAGATTTACAGCCTCAGAAACCCAGTATAGGGTCACTATGAGTCGAAACTGACTCCACGGCACTTTACCACCACCACCACCACTCCTTACTTGGAGTCCTGGTGAGGTGCTGTGGGCTAATGTACTAGACGCCTAAGTCAGCTAGTACCGCAAGCTCGGCACTTAAGCTTACCTGTCGCTCCTCGGAAACCCTGTTTAGAGTTGCTATAGACCGGAATCAACTCATTGGCACTTAACAACAACAACAACTCCTTACTTCTCACCTATCTCATAATCATTCACAGCAATAGTTTAAAAAAAAAAAAAAAAATTACCCAACATCTTAACTCATCAACCTGGCTTTCCTCCCTAGCCCAGCTCCTGTCCCATGTGTCGGAGGCTCACAGCTGAAGCAGCCATGTCTTCAGAAGGCCTCTTGTCAATTCCATCGCCACCACCAGAGCCACCAGTGCAGCTCTTTGAGTGAAGGAGGTTATTGAAGTGGATTTTGAGGGAGGCTTTGAATGAACAGAAGGGTCCAGAAGAATGGGGGAGGTTGCTGCTGCTGCTCCCCACTATTCAGTACTGCAGCAGGAAGGGTGCTGTTGTTGTGTGCCGTTTAATTAGTTCCGACTCATAGTGACCTTGTGTATGGTTTCCGAGGCTGTAAATCTCTACTGGAGCAGAAAGTCTCATCGTTTCCCTGAGGAGTGGCTGGTGGATTTGAACTTCTGAACCTGTGGTTAAGAGCCCAGCATGTAACCCACAATGCTGCTAAGACTCCCAGCAGAAAGCCTACTCTGGGGAATTCTGGCCCTCCTCTTCCATGGCCTGGATTGCTGAATTTTTCCAAGCAGTTGTTAGGATCTAGGCTCTCAGACTCAGATCAGATTTCAAGCCCCTCCCCATCAAGAATAGCAGTGGGCTACTCCTTTCCATGGAATCTTTCCCAGCTTTGGGGTAGCATAGATGGCTGGGGCAGTGGAGATGATGGTTGTTGGGGTCACAGTCCCTACTAACCATCTTGTGATTTTTAATGTCTAAAGTGCCTGTCTCTATCAACCCAGTGCACGCATTGGCAGGAGATTGCCTTGCAAAATGTGCAATTTGGACATTTAAATGAATATATATACTTTTATTTGTATGTGTACACTCATTCATCTCTGCCAAGAAATTTAGAAGACAACTATCTGGACGACTGATTGGAAGAGATCCATATTTGTGCCCATTCCAAAGAGGGGGGTGACCAAATGGAATGTGGAAATTATCAGACAATCTCTTTGCTATCCCATGTGAGTAAAGTTTTGCTAAAGGTAATACAGAAACAGCTACAATCATACATTGACAGAGAACTTCCAGGGGATCAAGCTGGATTCAGAAGAGGCTGTGGAATGAGAGATATCATTGCTGATGTCCGATGGATCTTGGCTGAAAGCAGAGAATAGCATAAACATGTTTACTTGTGCTTTATTGACTATGCAAAGGCTTTCGATTGTGTGGATCATGACAAGCTATGGACAATATTGCAAAGTATGAGTATTCTGGAACACTTGATTTTGTCATGAGGAATATGTAGCTGGACCAAGAAGCAGTTGTTTGAACAGAACATGGGAACACTGAACGGTTTAAAATTAAGAAACGTGTGTGACAAGGTTGTATTTGTTCACCATACTTATTCAACCTGTATGCTGACCAAATAATCCGAGAAGCTGGGTTATATGAAGAAAAACATGGCATC
>NW_006408812.1:2069732-2115900 GCF_000296735.1 Chrysochloris asiatica | reverse complement strand
GATATCATGTTTGGTAAGGTGGAGGATTAGAGAAAAAGAGGAAGACCCCTAATGAGATGGATTGGCCAAGTGGCAGCATTGATGGACTCAAGCGTGGCAACAGTAGTGAGGTTTTCCCAGGATCAGGCAGTGTTTCATTCTGTTGTGCATAAGGTCGCTATGAGTTGGTACTGACTCGATGGCACCTAACAATAGCAACAAATGTGTACATCAATTATTTTTGCATCTTTCATTGTGAAAAGTAAGATGTAAAGGGAAGCCATGGGGTAGAAGCAGAATATACTTGTTGCAGGGAGGACAGTGTAATAATTGAGATGAAACAAAACATATTTGTTTTGAGAATTAATTTTATTTTTATAAACTAGCCCTCTAAGAACTTATTTATGCTGTGTTCTAAGTGTTTTAGCATGTTGTATTTTCATTCTCATTTAATTCAAGGAACTTCATTTTTTATTTGTTCTATAACCCAGTAGCTTTTAAGCAGGGTGTTATTCAATTTCCATGTATTTCCTCCTTAATCTTTCTAATGTTGATTTCTAATTTTATAGCATTGTGGTCAGAAAAGATGCTTTGTAGTGCTTTAGTGTTTTTAAATTTATTGAGGTTTGCTTTGTGGCAAGGTATTCTAAAGAATATTCCATGTGCACTTGCGAAGAATGTGTGTTGTTCTGTTGTTGGGTTAAGTGCTCTGTAGAAGTCTGGGAGGTCAAGTTGATTGATTATTTTGTTCAGTTCTGTCCTTTATCACAAGTGGTGTGTTAAAATCCCCTGCTACAATCGAGTTATCCATTTCTTTCTTTATATTAAGAGTTTTATTTATCTATTTTGAGGTTCTTATATTGGGAGCATAGATATTTATTATGGTTATGTCTTCTTATTCAATTGACTTTTAATCATGAGATAATGTCTTGTTTCTCTTCTGTTGGTTTTTACCTTAACATATATTTTATAAAAATTAACCTTGCAACTCCTGCTTGTTTATGAGTACCATTAGCTTCATATATTTTTTTCCTTCCTTTAATTTTTAGTGTATTTTAGTCTTTGTGTGTAAGGTCTGTGTCTTTTAGACAAAATATTGAAGCATCCTCTTTTCTTATCCTCTCTGCTATTCTGTCTCTTGATTGATGGCATTTAATCCATTGACATTTCAGTGTAATTATCAATAGGTTTGAATTGATTGCTGTCATTTTGCTGTGTGTTTTTTGGTAGTACTGCTGGTTTTGTTCCATATAATTTTGTGTACTGAGTTCATTTTGTTTGTGCATTTCCATGACATTTTCTTCATTGTTATTTTCATGTTTAATATGGTTTTCCTTTTTCTTGTTTTTATATGAAGGCCTATTAATTTTCTTAGAGTTTACCCTGTGATTTATTCATTTCTTTTCCAGTTTAAAGGAATTTGTATTATCTTGAAATCTACTTGATTTCCTCACCCTTTGAAAGTTCTGTAGCCACACTTTTCCCCTCTTTTTGCTTTGTAGTTGTCTTCATTATAAATGGATCTCTCTGGGTCCCTATTTTTCTATCTTTTAGGTTTGTTTTATTTTGGATACTTCTATATCTGTATTTTGGATACTTCTATATCTGTATTTTGGATACTTCTGTATCTGTATTTATGTGGACAGTTCTGGTAGCCTAGCGGTTATGAATCAGGCTGCTAATCTCAGGGTCGGCAGTTCAAAACTACCAGCTGTTCCACTGGAAAGATGAGGCTTTCTGCTCCTATAAAGATTTACAGCCTAGGAAACCCTTTGCAGGGTTGCTATGAGTTGGAACCTACTCCACGGCACATAACAACAACATATCTGTATTTGGAGTTCTGGTGTAGCACTGTGGGTTAATGCACTGGACTGTAGGTCAGTTTGAACTACAAGGATGGCAGTTGAAGCTCACTAGCTGCTTCTTGGAAACTCTATATAGGGTCACTATGAGTTGGAACCAACTCAGCAGCACTTAACAACACCAACAATGTGTCTGTATTTAATTCTTGGTCGTGTTACTATGTATATAAATCTCAGGCTTGTGTATGTTTTGTTACTCAGTTCAGGAAACTCTCTTTAGCATTTTTATATAGTAGGTCTGGTTATTACAAATTTCTTTAAATTTATTTGTTTTTGTGGAAATGCTCTAATTTTGTTTTCATATTTGAGGACTAGTTTTGCTTGATGGGATTCTTGGTTGGAAGTTTTTTTTTTTTTTTTTCTTTTAGAGTTTCATATATGTCTTCCTATTGCCTTCTTAAGTACATGTTTCTGCTGAGAAATCAGAGCTTGATCTTATTGGTTCTCCATCATAGATAACTTTTTGTTTTTCTTGATTTGTTCTCAGCATTATTTCCTTTTCTTTAATTTTAAAGAGTTTGATCATGATATGTCTTGGTGATTTTCTTTTGGGGTTTCTTTTGTTTGGGGTTTGTTCATTTTTTTTGCAAGCTTGTCTATCTTGTGTTTCATGACATTAGGGAAGTTTTCTTCCAACAAGTCTTCAACTTTATTTTATGTAATTTTCTTTTTTTCTTTGTCTCTTCCTGTTTTGGAATTCCAGTCACCTGTTAGTTATTTCTCTTCATGGTGTCCTGTATAAATCTTAGGCTTTCTTCAGATTTTTTACATCTCAAATTCTGATTGTTCTTCTAATATACTAGTATTGAGAGATGTAACTAGAAGCTCACTAATCTAGGCTTTCATTGATTCAAATCTACTCCTTTTTCCTTTCCTTGTGTTATCCATTTCTGAAATCTTAATGTTAATCTTCTGGATTTCTACTTTCAGGTTTTGTCTTGTCTCCAGTCCTTTATTTTGTTTGTTGTTTCTGTAGTGTTTTCCTGAATTCTCCCTTGTTTTCCACAACCTTTCTGTCAATGTTTTGAAGGTACCTAAATATTATTTTCTTGAATTCTTTTTCAGGGAGTCCAAATGCTTTCTTTTTCTCAAATGCCTGTTTTTCTTGATCACTTATTGAAGCAACTCTGTCTTATTTCTTCATGTGAATGGAATCTGACTTGAGTTTCCAGCAACTCCCTATCAATTTACTACTATAACAGTTTTTGAATTATCTTCAGCAAAATCTTACTTCCATGGGATATTAATAATATTATATGATATGTGCATTTTAATGGGTCACATTTCTTTGGAATTGGCACAAATGTGTATATCTTCCAATTGATTTGTTAGTTAAATATGTTCCAGTTTTCTTTGCATAAACAAATGAGCACCCCCAGGACTGCATTTGTTAACTTATTTCAATTTATATACCATGAATTCCTGGAGCCTTGGTATTTTGGGGTTTTTTTTTTGTGTGTGTGTGTCTATGTGTGGGTTTTTGTTGTTGTTGTTGTTTTTTGCCAATGCCTTCAAAATAGCATGAATTTCTTCCTTTAGTTCTTGATTTTATTGTAATTCTTGAAATGGTTGAACACTGACCAAATCTTTTTGATATGATTTTGTGTTTTTCTTACAGCTTCTTTTTATTTTGATACTTCCTGTGCCAGTTATTTTACATAACATCCTTCAATTTTGCAACCTGAGGCTTCATTTTGTTTTTCAGTTCCTTGAGCCTGAGAAATGCTGAGTGTTTTTCCCTTTAGGTTTTCTAACTCCAGGTCTTTGCACATTTCATTATAATACTTTACTTTGTTTTCTCAAATTGCCCTTTGAACATTTGTTACATTACAATGCTTTACTATGTCTTCTTGAACTGCCCTATGAAATTTTCTGTTCACTTTTTTTGCTTCATCATTTTTCCCCTCCATTTCAGCTTCTCTATATTCAAGATCAAGTTTCAGAGTCCCTTCTGACAACCATTTTGGTCTTTTCTTTATTGCCTATGTTTTTAATGACTTTTTGGTGTCAACCTGAATGATGTTCTTGATGTCATACCACAATACTTTCTGTCTTTGGCCATTAATATCTAATGTGTCACATCTATTCTAAAGATGGTCTCTAATTTTAGGTGGGATAGATTCAAAGTCATATTTTGACTTTCATGAGCTTGTTTATATTCTTCAGATCCTTCTTCTTGTTAAGGGCTGTCAAGCTGCTACTAATTCATAGCAGCTTTGTATAGGATTTCGGAGGAGTGGCTGGTGGGTTTGAACTGCCAATCTTGTGCTTAGCAGTCCAGTGCGCGTATTCTATAGTACCTCACCTTTAGAAGGATATATATATATGTTGTTGTTAAGTGCCTTCGAGTCCGTTCCCACCCATAGCAACCCTGAACAGGGTTTCTGAGGCTGTAAATCTTTATGGGAGCAGAAAGCCTCATCTTTCTCCCATGGAACAGCTGGTAGTTTTGAATTGCTGACCTTAAGGCTCACAGCCCGATTCGTAACCACTGTGCTACCAGAGCTCTCTCTCTCTAATATATGTATACCTTAAGGCTTCTGTTGTTTTGTTGTCAGATGCTTTAGAATTGGTTCTGACCCATATCGACCCTATATGGGGTTTCCTAGGAGTGGCTGGTATGGTTGAATTATCAACTTTGCAGTTCAAACTGACTTCGCAGTACAATGCATTAACCCGCAGCACCACAATAGCACCATCTTATTCCTGAAATTGTAATAAAGGGATTCTCTTAGTCATAAAGCACTGGACTGCAAGGTTGGCTTGAACTACAAGGGCAAGCAGTTCAAACCCACCAGCTGCTCCTAGGAAACCCTACACAGGAAAGCTATGAGTTGAAACCAACTTGACGTCACTTAACAACAACAGTAACAACCCTTATTTGATCTGTAGAACATTCTTTTCTGACTATATCTGCGATTGTATCTTCGCTTGCAAGTTCTTTCTTATCTGTGATATCCTTTTGCTCTTTGGCAAGGCTGGAAATGAAAAAAAAAAAAAAAAGTTACTGTCAACCTCAGCAAGTCTGCCTCCTTTCCTTTGTTTCACTATTTTCTGTGGAAAATGAACAATTTCTTTTTTAACCGATTTCTATTCACATGTAATCATAAGTAGCAAAAGTAAGCCTGATGGTCTTATCATTCTTTCCCCTGGGAATCTCTTTAGTTAGGTTCTTGGAGTTCATTAGGTAAATTTTTCTATTTTCCACATCACCATGGACAAAAATTATAAAACTGCCAAAATATCCTATAGTCTGTTTGTTTTTTTTTTTTCCTATCTTCCAATGACATAATCTTATTTCTGTCCTCATAATTAATCCTTAATACTCATCAGGCTTGCCTTCCAATAATAGTCTCCTCCAGGAACTTTTTTTTTTTAAAAATTGTGAACTGAGTGATAGTTTACATGGGAGAACATTGGCTTTACAACATCTTTTCATTGCAATGATTACAATCTCCGCTATGCATTCCCATTCAATAGTATTTGAAAGTATTCCTTTCCCTCTGTTTTTTTTTTTTTTTTTTTGTGTGTGTGTGTGTGTGTGTGTATGTGTGTGGGGGGGGAGAGGATGTATACAAAAACACTCAGGAATATAAAATAATTAAACAACCAAAGGGTACATTCTGCAAGCCTGCCTCATGGCCACCAACACTTAGTCCCTCCCTTTCCGTGAGTCTAGAGCCCTCAGCTGCTCCCTTTCTCCTTGTCCTCATCTCTGCCTCCATCACTGGTATTGTTGCTTCTCTGACTAGCATCCTGCATTCCATTTGTGCTCGTCTCCTTGATGGTCCTAGAGTACTCTGTTTCTAAACTGTAAGATTAACTGCTCCCCTGTTTTTGTTACAAAACTTCTACCTTTACAGTTGTAACAATTGCAATTAGTCACGATAACAATTACTCACTATTGAATCATATGAATCTTATCCCCATCTCGTTTCACCAGACACATCTAGACAAGATGAAAGCTATTCAGTGGGGACTCTACCTTCCCCTGCACACTCTTAAACTAAACTCCCTCTTGAAAACGTGTAAGTCGGTCACTTCATGCCTTTATCACCCCCACCCCCCAACCCCCATTTTAGGTAGCCAGTGTCTAAATTTCCTGTCCCTATCTGCTCTGTATACAGAGGGGATAGAACTGATACTTGATATGAATGATTGATACTTGATATGATGTTGTTGTTGTTGTTAAGTGCCACCAAGTCGGTTCCGACCCATAGCAATCCTGTACAGGGTTTCCGAGGGTGTAAATCTTTACCGGAGTAGAAAGCCTCATCTTTCTCCCGCGGAGCATCTGGTAGTTTCGATCCGCTGACCTTAAGGTTCGCAGCCTGATTCGTAACCACTAAGCTACTCAATTGGTATTTTGAGCTACTACATCCATAAGTATAGGCCAAGTTCACCAAATTGTGGCAATTTATGCTCATTTCCTATATCAAAAATTATTTTTTTTATCTTCCTCTAGTGGTTATGAATTGGACTGCTAACCTCAGTGTCAGTAGTTCGAAACTACCAGCTGTTCCACAGGAGAAAGATGAGGCTTTCTGCTCCCGTAAAGAATTACAGCCTCAGAACCGACTCCACGGCACATAACAACAACAGTTGAGTTCTGATTATCAAGCCATTGAGGCTAGATCTAACGGTTACTATCTACAAGGTTGGGTGTTCTTGTGCATCTCCCCTCACTTCATATCAGCTGGATGCTTCACTCTCAGTTCTAGCCTTCTGTGGCTATGTCCTTTTCCATGGGCTCAGGCATCCCCTGGTCTCACCACACTGTGGACCAACCAGCCCTTCCTCTTCTCTCTCTCATCTCCAGGTCAACTGGAGTCTGTGGAATGTAGTTGAACTCAACCCTTTTCTTCATTGCTGCTTTCCCCGCCTCTTCCATTCACCAGTAGACCTATGTGGTCACCAGCAAGTTTACATGCCAGCTCATATGTTCCCTTTGAGTTTCAGCCTTGGAGGGGGGTTTGTCCTCTAGGACCTTTTAACTTTCCCTTGCTGCCTGGCCCCAAGCCATTGCCACATGCTTTGAGTGCTGTTATTATTATTATTATTTTATGATAACACCTAGCTTTTCCTATCAAGTATATTCTAATTATACATTCATTTAAAAAATCAAATAATTGCAAGCCTAATGGATTAAAACAATAATGTGCTGGACTGCAAAGTCAGTTTGAGCTGCAAGGTCGGCAAGTTAATCAAATTATGGCAATTTGTGCTCCCTATCAAGCTCACCAGCCACTCCTTGGAAATCCTATAGGAGATTGCTATGGGTTGGAACCGACTCAAGGACACTTAACAACAACAAACATTTTCTGTGGTTCTGAAATTCAATCAAGGTTCAACTGAGTAGATTTGACTTTTGGCCTCTCCAGCATTTTCAATGAAATGATGCCTGGAGCTGCAATAACAAGAGGCTGAAGAAGCTAGCTGCCTGGGCATCTTTCTCTATTCCTGTAGCCTGGAGGCCTCTTCCTTTTTTCTCTCACTAGGGAGTAGTTTGGTCTTTCTTATAGCAAATGGCCTGGGGATAGTCAAAGTAAAATGACAACTGAATGCTTCAAGAATATGCTTTTTCTGAAGAGTAAGGTAGGAGTTGAGTTACAGTTTATGACTTGACCTTGCAAGTCACATAGTGTCCTTTCACCATTGTCAAAGGACCACCCAGATTCAAGGAGAAAGATCTCAGAACCCATCTGTCAGAGAGAGGAATCTCAAAGATACATCTTAAGAGGAACATTTGAGATGGAACGTAAGGGGATAAGATTTGTTCCTCTTGCACTGTATGGGTGATATTATTTTGGCCATCATTGGAAAATCTGTTGTATTTACTCATATCATCCTTACAGATTTATTCCATAGTTATTGAAACAAGTTCAAAAAGAGGTATCTTTTATGTTAAAAAAATTAACATTCTTGCTTTCATTTTCAAAATTTACTAGTTTAACATCCATTAGATCTCCAGCTATAGCATTTAATGGTAATCTAAATCTAAATTTTATGTTTGTGTGTTTGTGTGGTTTTGTTTTGTTTTTTTTTAGAAAAGCCTAAATTATGATTGTGGGTGGTACATTTTTTAAGTTCTACCAAGTTCTCAGACATGCAAAATTTATGAATAGTAATTTTTTAACTGTGCAGTGATTGAAACCGTGTGTTCTGCTAAGAAAAGGAAAAATGTTCCTTAAAAATAAAGAGGAATTGCATCTCTTCCTAAAATCTAGCTCTGCATGAGTATTGACAGATTGGCCCCATTATTCTTAAAACTGATCTTTTCAAATATCAAGAACCACATGGTTGAACTCCATGAATAGGAACAGTGAACACTTCATGAACGGCAGTGACTCTGCAGCTGCCAGCATCTGCTTGCTTCTGCTCACCCTAGCTCAGTTCATCATCTACATATGTGGGCCATGTGGGCTTTGGAAGATGTTTGACTCTTTCGGATGTTTAGTCTGCATAGGCTGGACCTTTTTCACTGCATCTTATTACTTTGGTTTCCCCTCGGCTTTTAGCAGCCATGGGATCCAGCCAGTTTTGTGGGAGAGCCAGGCATGCCACAGCTTGTGAAAGCCAAGGACCAGCAAACTGTTACCTGTGTGAAACAGAATAAGGGGCTAGGTTCCATTTAGTCTTCTGAAAAGGATCAAAGGTGATATAAAATATGAATGTGATATGCCAAAATAAGTCAACACAGTTCATTGCAATGAATGTACCTAGGAAAGCAAGCCACTGTTGAGCAATCAATCATCCTGGCCTACTGACAGTAAAAGTTCCGTTACCACAGAATTGAAGGCAGTGTTCATTAGTGATTTATTAATTATAGTCTGAACAATGTTTTGAAATATATGCAAAGTGTGGTTATCATATAAAAAGTTCCAACTTTGGATTGTTTAACTCCCATTTTACATCCATAATTTTAGTATCAACTCTTCACCTTCAGTTAAATCTCTCTGTAATAAAATATGAATTTCACAAGAAGTCTAATAAAATTGACAGTTGGTTTATTCTTTTAATTGTAACTTAATTTTTAAGACTTTCAAAGGAAAGAAATGAGATCACTAAGTAAATAGCAAAGCTATGAAAAAACCATGTGACAGAGATATGGAAAACATTGAAAGGTAGATTACAAAAGTAATATAACATGAGAGGATGCAGGCAGTATACAAGAAGAGGGAGGTTGGCGGAAGAATGAAGGTGGTAAGTGAAGACAAAGGTATGTAAGATCTAAAGGGGATAGAGGTAAATTTTAGTGGTATATATACAACCTTGGAACAACAATATTCTATATGTAGATACATGAACAGAGACACAGGCTGAATGGGTATGGGAGAAAAAGCGGGATAGATATACATTTATAAACTCAGCAGTTCGAAACTTCCAGCTGTTCTGTGGGAGAAAGATGAGCCTCTCTGCTTCCATATTTACAGCCTTGGAAACCCTATGTAGGGTCATTGTGAGTTGAAACCAACTCCACAGCATACCACCACCATATATACATATATCCCACAAATGCATAAGCTTTTGAAAAAGGACATTTGTACGTGGGTAACAACAGGGAGGAAGAAGCGGGATAAGTGTTGTTGCATGGAGGGGATTGTAATCATTGAGATGAAACAAAGTGTGTGATTTGTCAGATTTAAAGCTGATGGTCTTGTCTGTAAACCTTCCCTCAATTCACAATAAAAAGTTTAAAAGTAACAGGTAGTCAGATAACTGAAATGTCCAATTTGAATAAAAATAATTTTCAGATCATTTCAAGTTACTTCATTTGGTATCTCAATTGTATGTAACATTTTATAGTGCAAATTGGAATTAATAATGATTCAACAAGAATGCAAAGGCTATTTTGAGATAGGTTACCTTGACTGGCTTTATCAGAACTTTAAGGAGAAAGGTTAGAGTATAAATTGTCATTAAGTTTTCATTTTAACTCACATGCTATGAATTCCATGCATTTGTCTATTGCCTTGAAGTTTCTTAAAAAAAAAAAAATAGTGGTAGTATGATATATATATATATATACACACATATATAATCAAATATGATACATATTGTTTGAAGTAGGTAAATAAAAGAATGTCATTAATTTGTCTTCTAGTGAGTGGATTTTACTAAAATACCTCTAAGAATTACCATATTTTGATCCGCCAGTAAATGTTCCAGGGAATGCTTTATCAGTGGAAATCTAAAAATACATTAGCTGCTTGGTCTGCCTTCCTGGAATCTGACCAGTATTTGCTTGCTTTTGCTTTCCTTACGTTCTAATTTAGGTTACCTAGTTTATGTGTCCTGGTGTGGTGCTGTGGGTTAATGCACTGGACTGCAAGGCTGGTTTGAATTGCAAGGTCGGTGGTTCAAGCTCACTGGCTGCTCCCTGGAAACCCTATGAGTCAGAATCTACTCCTTGTCACTTAAAAGTTTATGTGTGATTGTTATCAATGTTGTGTGTCTTCCAGTAGATTCTGATTCATAACAAGCCTATAAGATAGAGTAGAGCAGCTCCGGAAGACTTTTTAGGCTGCAGTCTTTACAGGAAGGGACCCTGGTGGTGCTGTGAGCTACCATTGGGCTACTAATGGCAAGGTGTGGGGGCTGGGGGTTGTTAATCTTTATAGGAGCAGATTTTCAGGTCTTTTCTCCCATGGAGCTGATGGTGGGTTTGAATTATCTACCTTTTATTTAGCAATTGAATGCTTAACTATAAAACTACTGTGGCTCCTTTATCTATGATTATTAGCTTTTGTTTGTTTGTTTTTTGAGGAATCTAAATTGACAGTAAGAGATAGAAGCTGGAAATCCTTGTGATAACTAGAACACTTTTTTCTCTGTTAAAGATACTCCAAGAAAATGTGTTGTAGTTAGGCGATGCCTATGAATTGAGTTTTGAATCATATTGACCCTGGGTGATGGTAGAACAACCCCATAGGGTTGTCTCTGTTATAATCTATATAAAAGCATATTGCCAGGCTTATCTCCTGCAGAGCTACTACTGGGTGAGTTGGAATTGCCAACCATTTTACAGTATAGTGTACCTAGTTGGCTACTGGTAGCATAGTGGTTACGAATAGGGCTGCTAACCTCAAGGGTGGCAGTTTGAAACTACTAGCCGTTCTATAGGAGAAAGATGAGGCTTTCTGCTCCCATAAAGATTTACGGCTCGGAAGCCCTGTATAGGGTCACTATAAGTCGGAATTGACTCCATGGTACTTAACAACAACAATAGCAACTATTGGCTTCTACAAAAGCCAACTGTACCGGATAAATGCATCTATCATGTTTTAATTAACTATGTCTCAGAATGTGACAATCCTAGTAAATCAGCCCTCTTATTGTTGTTAAGTGCAGTTGAGTCAGTTCTGACTCATAGCAACCCTGTATAGGATTTCCAAGCAGTACTGAGAGGTTTGAGCCACCAACCTGTGGTTAGCAGTCCAGTGCTTATCCTAAAATGCCTCAACATGACTTCCAGCTTAGTCATGAAGTTATAGGGCACAGACTCTTTAGGATTGTTATTGTTGTTAGGTGCTGGTGAGTTGGTTCTGATTCATAGAAACACTATATGTCCCTAACAAATAATCCATTTACAGTGAATGGGATCCAATACACATGTGACTCACAGTAGCAGAATCTTCATGTTCTCTGTTAAAACTAATCAAAAAGAGTTGTTGTTGTTAATTGCCGCTGAGTCAATTTTAACTCAGAGTGTCCCTGTACAGGGTTTCCAAGGAGCAGCCAGTGGGTTTGAATCACCGACCTTGTGGTTTGCAGTCCATTGCGTATCACAGTGTCACACTAGGATTCCATATAAAAAAGAATAATATAATCAAAATCCAGAAGTTATTTTCAATGATTTTGTGAGTCTCTTTTGTATCTCAGTAGATAATACAAATCATAACCAAATATATTTTGGATACTTAGAATTGTAAAGCAGTGAATTAGAAATATGTATAGTTGTGTTGTAAGTCCTGGTGTGGCTCTGTAGGATATGCACTGGACTGCTTAGCCTCAAGTTTGGTGGTTCAAACCTACCAGCCGCTCCTCCGAAACCTTATACAGGATCACTATGAGTCAGAACCCACTCAGACTCTATGATAGTTAACAACAGCAACAACAGTTGTGTTGAGCACTTGTGAAAGAACACATTTTCATTTCAATGATTTGTATTTTTGGAGGGAAGCTTTTCAATAAATGTTTTCATTTTTTTGGTTTGTTTTTGTTTGGTACTGTTGAGTCAATTCACATCACCATTCTTTTGGTTAGCAGCTAAGCACTTGCATCACCAGAAGAATTGACTTTTGAAAGGCAGCTCTAAGGTGGATTGTTCCTTTTTTTAGGAATTTTTAAATGTAGATGTTTTCACAGAAATTTCAGGTAAAATAGTAATCTTCCAATGACTGTTTATTCTAAGTAGACTAAAATGTAAACTTCTTTCCCTTGCCTAAAATTGTGCTTCTGAACCTTGACTTTCTATCAGAATCACTTAAAGAATACTTAGGTCTGGCTTCTACTCTAGGTAGTCTGATTTAACTGGTGTGAGGAATAGCCCAGGCACTTAGGCTTTTAAAATGTTGCAGACCATTCTAATGTGCAGCACAGATTAAGAACTACTGACTTGTCAGTAGTTTCTGTCACCATCTAATTTTCCTAATTTACCTTGTACCCTCTTTTCCTTTCTTCTTTGGTTATGCCACTTGAATACCAAGGATTTTCCTGCCTACAGGCCTTTCTGTTAACCATTCCTTCTGCCAAGAATGCTCTTCCTATTGATCTTTACAGGTCTGCCTCCTTTCCATCATTGAGGTCTCAGTATCAACGGCTCTGCTTCAACAAGGCTTTTCTAAACCCTCCTCTGGAAGGCTTTCTTTCCCTCAGCATTGCAGCAGCATTTTGTTTTACTTTTATTATTACACCTTTTTGCCCTGTGATATTATCATAGTCATTTATTTGTTAGTTTCCCCTTTTTTTCCATCAGAATGCAAATGCAAGAACACAGAGACCTGGTTTATCTCGTTCTCTACCATAGCCCTACCACTTCAAACCACGCCTTCCCTAGAAATACAAAGTGCTCCTTCAATATTTTTGGAACAAATGAGTAAAAATTCAGATAGAAAAATGAATATGGTAATGCACCTAACTATATATCCTTTTCTGTAAAATACACGGGACCATATTATCATGTTTTAAATGTTAGAATAAAGAAATAGAACAAAATGAGTGGAAGTTTTCACAGGGATCTTGTTGTTATATGCCATCGAGTTGGTTCTGATTTATAGTAACCTTGAATAGGACTTCTGAGGCTTTAAATTTTTGCAGAAGCAGAAAGCCTCATCTTTCTCCTAAGGAGCGGTTGATGGTCTCGAACTAAGACCTTGTGGTTCACAGTCCAATGCTTACTGTAAGTGTGCCAGCCCTGCTACTGAAAATATAAGGTTGGTGATAATTAGCCTGGGCTTGTTGACACCAGTAAAGGCTCTCCATGGCTATAATATGAGTCTTATAATCAACTCAAAGTGCCCCACATTTGAAATCTTCATATCCTGTCTGGTGAACTTTTCCTGTTATTAGGAACAGTTTCCAACTTCTCCTTCAAAAAAGTCTTTCATCCCTGAGCTCAATCCCGAGGAAAGATTATATCTTCTATGTTCTGCAAGTCTGTACCATGACCCATCCCATGCTGTGTTATAATGTTCTATTCACCAGTTATTCTCCCTCACAGGCCTATAACATGATGAAGATCAGGGATTATATCTATAGTGCCAGATGTATAACAGGTACTCAGCCAGTGTTTATTGAATTAAAGTATAAAATAAACATGAACAAACAGTATTCCTCAAGAAGCATTTGCCCACCCACTGTGTCGATTTGATTCCTATCAGACATACTAGAACTACACTGTGGGGTTTCCAAGGCCATAAATCTTTATGGAAGCAGATTGCTACATTTTTTTCCCACAGAGTAGCTAGTGATTTTGAACTGTTGACCTTTCTATTTGTACCTGAGCATTTAAACACTGCAACATCAGGGCTCCTGAAGAAGCTTTGGGATTACTAAGTAATATTATAAAGTTGATATATCAGGAATATAAGTAAATTTAAGTCATTTTTAATAGAGTAAAACAATAAATAAGGGTATCCTAGACCAACTGGGAATGTGATGTGATAAACACTTAGGAAATTAAGAAAACATTTTTGGTGCCAATAAGTCTGAGCACCGGTTCCTAACTGATATGTGGCTTGTCATCTGAACAAGGTTTTCATCAGCCACTTGGGACTTTCACTAAATTATTTACTCTTTTTTGATAAACTTCTTTTCAACAGATGCTATTTAGATAGATGCGTTTTCCAGTAACACCTGATATGCATTTTAAAATGTAAGGTTTAATTGATATTGATTGCCAGTAAACCCAATGATAATTTTCATCAAGTATGCTTTGAACTTTGTTGTTGTGCCCAAGAGAAATTGCAGCAATCTGTGGGCATATAAATATTTAAAATTCTCCTTATGGAGAAGCCCTTGTTTGTTCCATGGCTATTTTTGGTATCTTTTTCACACTAAGATACTACTTAGGTTTGTTTTATGAGGATGTGTTGTGCTTCAAAATCCCCCAATACTACTGCCCATGACTATACCTGTAAGTTAGATCTTTCTAAAGAAGTGTCATGTATTAGAAATGAATATACTTTCATTAATGTTGTGGAATTGTGCAGTGTCTTATTTTATGAAAAGGAGACAAACTCAAAATGTTTCTAACTGACTCAGTGGCATATAGCCACTACTATATACTCAGATTAAATCTTGAATATTTAGTGGTGGTGGTGGTTGTGTGCTACAGAGTCAGTTCCAACTCATAATGCCCCTGTATAGGGTTTCCGGGGCTATAAATCTTTACAGGAGCAGAAAGTCTCATCTCTCTCCTGCAAAATGGCTGGTAGATTTAATAACAAAACATAGAAAAAGAAGTTCTCAGCCTGGAAATGATGGTCAGGGTACAAAACACTCATTAGCAAATGCTTATTCTTGCCACAGCTCTGTGGCTGTTTGTCTGCCACACCAGCAAGTGTGTTTTCCCTTACAGTTTTAGGAATGAACTTTACCAGTGTGAATCAATCAATTGGCCATAATTCTAAGATGGAGACACCAAGCAAGGCATCTTTTCAGATGTTGTTATTGTTGTTGTTCTTTAAACTTTTATTACAATTTGGATGAATACTTACAGAACAGATCGGTTTTCTATTACAAAATTCATGCACATTTGTTTCATCTCATTGATTGCAATCCTCACAATGTAACATCACTTATGCCAACATTGCAAATGCAACATCACTTACCCCAACTCTTTCTGTTTTCATTCCTTCTTCTTTCTAAGTCTTCTGAACTTTTTCCTTACGTAAATATTGCCCTTTTTATTTCATATGGCTGATTATTCAAGAAATTCATACCTCCCTAATGTTTTGTTCCCCTTATAGACTTGTCTATTGTTTGGCGTAATGTTGAGCCATGATGTGCATGAGTTCATTTCCAGACCAGAAGGCTGACTAAAAGCCTTGGTTTCAGGGCTTACACCAGTCTCTTTTACCACTAAGCCTGTTCTGCAAGCCTCTGTATACCAGAGTACAGCATCCAAAGAAGTCTTCCTTTTAATTTGAACGTGCATGCTCTCCATATTTACCTATACTTCAGATAGGCTGAAATGTCATTCTGCAGAAATAAAGGTTAAGAGAAGGCCAATTTATGCAGAGACAGAGAAGTTTGGAAATGCTGCACATGCTATTTGCAGTGAACAGATAGTTTGGCATGTTAGAATGTGATGTGGGATTTGTTTTGGAAAAGAGGGAAATGAAACTGAAATTGTCATAGTGGTAGAAGGACTACATTGTGGACTGAGAACTATGAACACTCTATTGTAGGTGAGAGGAAGTATTGAAACTTTAAGAACTATTCATAGTAGTAATGTAAATGATAGGGGGAGAAAGGAAATTTGTGAGGAGGATTCCAAATTGTGATCACTTCAGTATTCATGGTAAAAGACAAGTCTGAATTTTGGTAGTAATAGAGAGAAAGAAGAAGAGGAGACAAACTCAAGATATTTCAAAGGTATAATCTTGAATACTTAATAGATTTTGAATATGTAGCAGTGGTTGTAGTTGTGTGTCACTAAGACACTCATAGTGTCTCTGTATAGGGTTCATGAGGCTGTAAATCTTTATGGGAGCAGAAAGCCTCATTTTTCTCCCATGAAGTGACTGGTACACTCAAACTGCTGACCTTGCAGCTAGCAGCTCAACTCATAATCCATTGTGCTACCAGCACTCTCTGAATATTTAGTAACTACTTCTAAATATTCAAGATTCTAGCTTTGAAATCTATACAGGGTTGCTGTAAGTTGCAACTGAATTGACAACACTTAACAACAACAACACTTCTAAATTAGGAAGATCAGAGAAGATATTGATGCATTTGAATTATGGTATTGACAAAGAATATTGAATATACCTGGACTGCTAGAAGAATGAAATAAATATGTTTTAGAAGAAATACAACTAGAATACGCCTTGGAAACAAAAATGGAGAGACTTTGTCTCACATACTTTGGTCATGATATCAGAAGGGACTGTTGTTAAGTAACATGGAGTCAGTTTTGACTCATAGCAACCCTGCATAGGGTTGCCAAGGCTGTAAATCTTTACAAGAGCAAAAAAGTTCATTCTTTCTCCAACAGAGCAGATGGTCTCATATCGCCAACCATGTGGTTAGCTGTCCACTGATCATCTTACAGAACCACAGCACTAAGTACTAAGAGGAACTAGTCCCTGGAAAGTGACATTATGCTTGATAAAGTAGTAGTAGTAGTAGTTGTCATTGTTGTTAGGTGCCATCGAGTTGGTACTGAATTATGGTGACACTATGCACAACAGAATGAAACCTTGCCTGGTCCTGGGCCAACCTCACAATTGTGGCCACTCTTGAGCTCATTGATGCTGCCACTTTGCAAATCCATCTTGCTGGGGGTCTTCCTCTTTTTCTCTGACCCTCCACTTTATCAAGCATGATATTCTTCTCCAGTGACTGGTCCCTCCTGACAATATGTCCAAAGTATGAGAGACGTGGTCATGCTGGCCTCCAAGGAGCACTCTGGCTGTACTTCTTCCAACACAGATCTGTTGGTTCTTTTAGCAGCCCATGGCACTTTCAATATTCTCCTCCAACATCATAACTCAAAAGCATCAATTCTTCTACTGGCTTCCTTATTCATTGTACGGCTTTCATATGCATATGAGGTTATTGAAAATACCATGGCTTGGGTCAGGTGCACCTTAGTCCTCAAGCTGATATCTTTGCTCTTCAACACTGTAAAAAGGTCTTGTGCAGCAGATTTGCCTAATGCAATATGTCATTTGGTTTCTTCACTGCTGCTTCCATGAGTGTTGATACTTGATCCAAGAAGAATGAAGTTCTTGATAATGTAGAGATTCAACAAAAAAGTGGAGGGCTCTCAACGAGATGGACTGACACAGTGGCTGCTCAGTGGTCTCAAACATAACAATTTTGAGGAAGGTACAGGATTAGGCAATGTTTAATTCTGGTAGTGTAGTGGTTACGAATCGGGCTGCGAGCTGCAATGTCAGCAGTTTGAAACTACTAGCTGTTCCGCGGGAGAAAGATGAGGCTTTCTACTCCCATAAAGATTTACAGCCTCGGAAACCCTGTGCAGGGTCGCTATGAGTCGGAACCGACTCCATGGTAGTTAACAACAACAACAGGACTAGGAAATGTTTAGTTTTGTTGTATAGATGGTTGGAATGAATTAGAACTGACTCCATCATACCTAACTATAATAACAACAACACGAAATAGGGAGAAGACACTGCTCTAGAGTTGGTGTTGTTAAGTGCCATCTAGTCAGTTCTGACCCACAGCAACACTGTTTACTTTGAACTGCCGACATTGCAGTTCAAACTGACCTTACAGCCCAGTGCATTGTCCTGCAGTGCTATATCAGGACTAGTATAATGAAACTAAAGCTTCAAATACTGGAAAGCTGATCGCTTTAATACATCTAAATGTCTGATTTAATTAGCTCTACAAAAGATTTTGTTCATGACAGTATTCAGATCTGCTTAACCATAGAAATAAAAGTGATATTTTATATCTTTCATTGTTTTTTCTTGTATTATTGTTATTGTTGAGGATCCCAGTAGTTTAAACACTTGACTACGAACCATAAGATTGGTGGTTGAAATCATCACCTGCTCCTCAGGAGAGGTGGTTGTCTGCTTCTGTGAAGATTTACAGTCTTGGAAATCCTGGGGGCATTCTACTCTGTATTATAGGCTCACTGTGATATGAAATCGACTGGGTGGCACAGGAGTAGAATTGTGCTCCATAGGGTTTTCAAGGCTGTGGTTTTTCAGAGTAGATTAATCAGGTCTGTCTACTGTTTCTAGGTAGACTCAAACCTCCAGTCTTTTAACTAGTTGTCCAGTACTTTGCCTTTTATGCTATGCTGGGATCATTTTTGATACCACATTTCAGGCCTTACCAATTACGATAGCCAGTAGGATCTACCACATATTATATGTGAGTCAAGTAAGAGTAATGCATTGCTCATTCATTCTTTTCTAAACAACAACAACAAAAAACAACAACCAAAAACCTATTTTGCTGAGTTGTTGGTGGAAGTTTGCATAGCAAATTAGATTCCCATTCAACAATTTCTATAAATATTATTCAGGGACATTGTTTACAATTTCCATATTGTGTCAGTATTCTCTTTATTTCTAGTCTGGTTGTTTCCTTCTATTAATGCAGTTTGCCTGCCCTGTCTTATCTCTATTTAAAGTAAACATTGACTGCTTGCTCTCTTAAGCGAGCCTTGGTGACTTTGTGGGTTAGGCGTTGGGCTGCTAACTGCAAGGTTGGAGGTCTCAAACCACCAGTGGATGTGCAGGAGAAAGGTGACGCTATCTGCTCCCATTAAGATTTACAGTCTCAGAGACCCTGTGAGTCAGCATTCAGTCTAGGACAGTGGGTTTTGGGGTTGGTCTCCTGTAGATGCTTTTTCTTCTTTTAGAAGGAGCATGTTACTCACAGGTGATATTATTTATTTTATGAGCCAATCTGTTATTTAGATGAAAGATGACATCTGGGATTTGTTTCAGTAAATGGTATACAGGGCACTGGTTTGAGGGATTCCTCTAGTTTGTACCCATCTAGAAGGTCTGGGGATGTTTTCTTCTTTTTGAAGGATTTGAGTTTTTTTCTGCAATTTTCTCCCATTCTGTCTCACACATCATGTTTTGTGTCCATTATCAGAATGGTTGTTAGAGGTACCCGGGTACCATCATAAATTACAAATATAACATAAAAATGAATAAAATAACTACATTTTCCTGATGATTTTCTTTCTTTCTTACCTATTTATTAAAGCTAACATCTTATTGGTTATAGTTATTTGTATTTCCTGCACTATGAGTTTCAGAACTATCTCTGTTTCCAAATGATAATAAAGTGGTTTAGTTTAGCATTAGTTTGGTGTTAGGTCAAATGTAAGTTAAGAACATCCATTCTTTACTATGATTTGCCCATTTAGTATTATTTTTTTTCTTCTTACTCTCTGTTGTACATTGTTCCAGTTGAAAGGAATAAATGTTCCATGTATTAATTGTGCAGTCAATAATTTTTAAGCTAATAATGGATATGTACTTACAATAAACTGGCAGCAGTAAAGTTAGTAGACTTAGGTAGAGTCCCAGGAGTCCCAAGTATTTATTACTTGAGAACAAAGAACCTTAGAGTTAAAGGTAAGTGGCTCTGTATATATGATTAACAGTAGGCCTGTAAAGGAAAAAAAAAAAAAAAAGAAAACAGTACATAGCTTACTTGTAAGCATGCACATTACAGAAGTCAGTTTTCTTCCTCCTTAGTCATTACACTGAACGTCACATATTCCCTGAGGTCTTTTTGAAAAATAAGTACAAGCATGGATTACGAATACTTTCCTTGTATCCATTGGTCCAGAGGAGGAGTATCTCTTTCCTTATGTTGTTGGTAAGTGTTGTTGAGTTGGTTCTGACATAGTGCTCTTGTATAGGGTTTCTGAGGCTGTAACTCTTTGACAGAGCAGAAAATACCATCTTTTTCCTGTGTGCCAGCTGGTGTACTCAAACCCCTAACCCTGTGATTTATATTCCAGTGCTTATCTTATGGAGCCACTGCATTCCTTTTTCTCTATGGTGTTGAACAAAGCTCATGTTCATATCTGATTAATTTTATCAACAACATATTTTAAAGCCATATACTATTTATTCTGCTTTTTGCTTTTTTACCTCTAACTTGACTTCCTAGCATTGATCTTATGAACTGCTTTGTTATTAACAAACTTTAAATGATAAGATAGGTGTTTATCATAATACTAAACAGAGAGTTGCCATAATTTTTTACACAAATTTAAATCTCTATCCAGTTTCAATTTTGTAAGAAAACAAAATTTATCTGTTTTCTTACTAAATTGAAACTGGATAGAGATTTTAATGTAGTCAGTTCAGAAAGTGAAATACTGATAAATCAAGTATTGCTAATACCTAGTCAATCAGTTTTTAATTATGCCATTTGTTTATTCAGTTAATTAGTGAATGACCGGACCTATGCTAGCTACTACTTGGTAAAATGTATTTCAAATTGATATGGGTCTAGGATTAAATTTGTTGTTGTTGTTTTTTATTTATTTTAAGTCAAGAGAGAATTGTCAGATGGCCAATAAGAATGTGAAAAGATCCTCAATATTATCGGTCACTATAGCTCTGGTAGCGTAGTGGTTACGAATCGGGCTGCGAACCTTAAGGTCAGCGGTTCGAAACTACCAGCCGCTCCGCGGGAGAAAGATGAGGCTTTCTACTCCCGTAAAGATTTACACCCTCGGAAACCCTGTACAGGGTCGCTATGGGTCGGACCCGACTCGATGGCACTTAACAACAACAACAACAACAACATAGTTCTTATTAGGTGCCTTCATTAGCTCCAACTCAGCGCCCTGATTCACCACCGAACAAAATATTGCCTCGTTCTGCACCATCCTCACCTTGTTATGTTTAAGGCCACTGTTGCAACCACTGTGTCAATCCATCTCCTTGGGGGTCTTCCATAACCTCTCCAAAGTATGTGAGACTATGTCTCACCTTCGTTGTTTCTAAGGAACGTTCTGGTTGTACTTCTCCCCAAACAGATTTATGTTTCCTGTCAGTGTGGTACCTTGAATCTATTTGATAGGGCTTTTCTATCCAAAGTTTTACTAAATCACACCGACTGATTGGGTGGTGGTGGTGGTTATGTGCCGTGGAGTCAGTTCCAACTCATAGAGACCCTGTATAGGGTTTCTGAGGCTGTAAATCTTTATGGGAGCAGAAAGCCTCATCTTTCTCCTACGGAACTGCTGGTAGTTTCAAACTGCTGACCATGAGGTTAATGGATTGACTTGTAACCATTCCACTACCAGAGCTCCTAAGTGATTGAGTGGGACCATGGAAATAAGTATACAGGACTCTAAGGCTGGGATTGGTAAATTTTGAAATCCAGCGAGTCTTAAAAGGAAAATCTTAGAAGCAGGAATGGATGATCCCAGGACCATCCAAAAGAAAGAGCATGAGTAGAGCTTGAGATCCCTACCCTGAAAAATGGGTACAGTAGAGGCACAGGCATAGCGGGAGCAGGTGTGGGCTCTAGGCCCATGGATTCAGTAAAGCTGAGTGTCTATGGGCAGGAGACTGACTTGCAGAATGTGCCCTTTTGGGCATTCACAGACTGACTAAAGAGCTTGTGACTTTTGCCTGAGCAGGGCAGAGGCCAAGAGGCTATATAGCTAAGGAGCCAAAGATAAGAGTAAGGCATATCTGCAGTATGGCAGACAAGAGGCGTTCCTGATTGGAAAATTGCTGTATTTTGAGTTGGTTTTAATCCTGCATTGTAACCTGTTCACTTCCTTAATAAACCCTATCATCATGACTATTGCTGTTTGTTCTGTGTGGCCATTGTAATGAATTGTCAAACCCAGATGTGAAGTAGAGTGCTGTGGAGGGAAGGTTGATGTCAAAATATGATACAGAAGGTAGTAGGGTGGAGGAAAATCTGACCTCCGCTTCACAGAAGTTGGCCTTATGCTGATTCTGAATTTGGTTCTCTATTCCCCATTGTGGAGACAGAGGAAGTCAGACATGATCTTCACATGGGTTTTGTACCATGGTTTATTTCTTTGCCAATACCATAATTGAAATGCATTCATTCTTCTCATTATCTTCCCTATTCATTGTCCAGCTTTCACATGCATATGAGGCAATTGAAAACACCATGGTGTGGGTCAGGGGCATCTTAGTCCTCAAAGTGACATCTTTGTTCTTTAACGCTTTAAAAAGGTCTTTTGTAGCTGATTAGTCCAGTGCAGTATGTCATTTGATTTCCTGACTGCTGCTTACGTGAGTATTAATTTTGGATCCAAGCAAGATGTTATCCTTGACAATTTTAGTCTGTTTTCTGTTTATCGTGATGTTTTGAGGAAATTTTTTTTTTCTTTACACTCAGTTGTAGTTCATACTGAAGGCTGTATTTTTTGACTTCATCATTAAGTGCTTCAAGTCCTATTCACTTTAAATAAGCAAGGATATGCCATCTGCATGTCACAGGTTGTTAATGAACCTTCTTCAAATGCCTACTAGTCATTGTTGTTGTTAAGTGCCACTGAGTCAGTACCAACTCATAGCTACCTTATGCATAAAAGAAGGAAATGCTGAGGTTGACCTGCATCAGCCTCACAATCCTTGTTAGATTTCATCCATAGCTTCTGCCATTATGCCAATTCATCTCCTTGGGGGTCGTCTTCTTTTTCGCTGATCCTTCACTTTACCAAGCATGATGTCCCTCTCCAGGGGCTGGTTCCTCCTGATAATATGTCCAAAGTATGAGAGATGAAGTCTGGCCATCTGGCTTCCAAGGAGAATTCTGTTTGTACTTCTACTAACATAGATTTGTTTACTCTTTGACAATCTATGATACTTTCAATATTCTCCTGCAATACCATGACTCAAATGCATCATTTTTTTTTCCTATGGTCTTCTTTATTCATTGTCCAACTTTTACATGCATATGAGATTATCAAAAATACTTTGGATTGGGTTAGGCATACCTCAGTCCTCAAACTGACATCTTTGCTGTTGAACACTTAAAAGAGGACTTGTGCAGCAAACTTGCCTAAGGCATTAGGTTGTTTGGTTTTTTGACTGCTGCTTTTATGAATGTTGGTGATTGATAAAGCAAAATGAAGTCTTTGACAACTGGAATCTTCATTTATATGGATGTTGTTTATTTGTCCAATGGTAAGGATTTTTGTTTTCTTTAGGTTGTGGTCTTTGATCTTCATCAGTAACTATTTTATCATCTCTTTGCTTTCAGCAAGCAAGATTGTATTATCTGCATATTGCAGGTTGTTAATGAGTCTTTCTCCAACCCAGTTGCCACATTTTTCTTCATATAGTCCATCTTCTCTAATTATTTTCTCAGCATAGAGTTTGAATAAATATGGTAAAATAATACAGCCCTGGTGCACACCTTTCCTAGTTGTAAATCTTTCAAGTGTTCCCTTGTTTTGTTCCAACAGCTGCCTTTTGGTCTATGCATAGGTTCCTCATGAGCACAATAATTTATTGTTCTGGAATATTCATTCTTTGCAGTGTCCATAACTTGTCATGATCCACACAATTGAACGCCTTTTCATAATCAATAAAGCACAGGTAAACATCTTTCTGGTATTCTCTGCTTTCAGCCAAGATCCATCTGATGTCAGCAATAATATCCCTGGTTTCATATCCTCATCTGAATCTGCCTTGAACCTCTGGCTGTTCCCTTTCAGTGTATCGTTGCAGCCATTTTTTAGTTATCTTTATCTAAGATAGTGCCATCCTTGTTGTTGTTGTTGTTATGTGCTGTGGAGTCAGTTCCGACTCATAGCAACCCTGTACAGAGTTTCTGAGGCTGTAAATCTTTACGGGAGCAGAAAGCCTCATCTTTTTCCCATGGAACAGCTGGTAGTTCCAAACTGCTGACCTTAAGGTTCTCAGCCCGATTTGTAACCATTACGCTACCAGAGCTCCTGATGCAAATGTGAACCACAGTGAGATTTTATGGCACATTCACTGTTCTTGTTGTAGAGCTGGTTCTGACTCAGCAGCCCTGTGTATGGTTTCCAAGAAAAAGGTGGTGAGTCTGAACTGCAGACCTTGCGGTTAGCAATCCATTGCTTATCCTAAAGCACCACACCAGGACTCTGTTTATTGTTGTTATTGTTGTTAAGTGCTGTTGAGGTAGTCCTGACTTACAACAATCCTGTATAGAGTTTCTAAGGAGCAGCTGGTGGGTATGAACCATGCCAATCTTTTGATTAGCAGTCCAGTGCTTATCCTACAGTGTCACATGAGGACTCCATTCACTAGGTGTTGTTGAGTGCCGTCGAATTGGTTCTGACTCATGGCGACCTTGTATTGGGTTTCCAAGGAGCAGCTGGTGGATCTGAACTGCTGACCTTGTGGTTCCCAGTCCAGTGCTGATCCTATACCATCATACCATTCACTAGTAGATGCATAATTTTTAAAAAACATAGTTACAGATGTTGTAAGGATGCAGAGAAACCAAAAAGGTTTTAGTTTATTGATTAGGAGCCCTGGCAGTGTAATAGATTATGAGCTGGGCTGCTAACTTCAAGGTCAGCTGTTTGAATCTACTAGTCACTCTGAAGGAAAAAGATGCTTTCTGCTCCCATAAAGATTTATAACCTCAGAAACACTATACAGGTCACTGTGAGTTAGAGAATTGTGTTGGTGGTTCACAACCACCACCATCACCACTTCACAGTGTAGCATTTGATCCTGATATGTCACTGTAGGATAAGCACTTAACAACTATAACAACTTTGAAGAGCAGTTTGACAGTTTTTTAAAATGTTAAAAACAAAAATTTCCATATTACCTAGAGATTCAACGTCTAGGTATTTACCCAAGAGTAATGAAAACTCTTGTTGTGGTGTTGTGGGTTAATGCACTGGACTTCAGAGTTGGTTTAAGCCACAAGGCCAGTAGGTCATGCTTACTAGTCACTCTTCAGAAACCCCATACAGGGTCACTATGTGTCAGAACTGACTTGACGTCACTTAACAACAATGAAAACATTTGTACAAAGACTTACATGTGCATGTTCATAGCAGACTTCATTCTTGTAGCTAAAAAATGGAAATGGTAATTGTCTGTTAGCTAGTGAACAAAGTGTATCTTCAATATCAGTGACCCAGAAGGATGAATACATTTTATCATACTCTTTGGGAATAAAAAGAAGTGAAGTACTGGTGCATGCTACAATATGAATGAACTTTGAAAAACATTATGCTAAGTTAAGGAGCTCTGGTAGCGTAGTGGTTACAAATTGGGCTGTGAAACACAAGGTCAGCAGTTTGAAACTACCAGCTGCTCTGCAGGAGAAAGATGAGGCTTCCTGCTCCCATAAAGATGTACAGCCTCGGAAACCCTGTACAGGGTCGCTATGAGTCAGAACCGACTCCATGGCACATAACCAACACCACCAGGTGAAAGAAGCCAGTGTTTAGAATGTCTGAAGTCAGAAACTTTGGTTGAGCTTGTTGTTGTTAAGTGCCATCGAGTCGGGTCCGACCCATAGCGACCCTGTACAGGGTTTCCGAGGGTGTAAATCTTTACGGGAGTAGAAAGCCTCATCTTTCTCCCGCGGAGCGGCTGGTAGTTTCGAACCACTGACCTTAAGGTTCGCAGCCCGATTGGTAACCACTACGCTACCAGAGCTCCTTAACAAGTATTAATTTTTTTTTTTTCTGGTTCTGAATTGGAAGTTTATTACTCATCATTAAAAGTGGGTCTTCAATCAATATTAATTGCTTGTCATAGATCTTTTGGAGTGCTGGTGTGGTGCTGTAGGATAAGCACTGGACTGCTAATCTCAAGGTCAGCTTTTCAAAATCACCTGCTGCTCCTTGGAAGCCCTATACAGGATTGTTATGAGTAGGACAGCATTTAACAACAACAACAATAGATCTTTAAAATGGACACCATTACATTTGATATTAATATAAGCTTAAATTTTAAAAGCTGTGGCAAGCCTTAGCAATAAGGCTGCTCATTGGCTTATTCTATTGTCTATGTGTTCTCTCTTTTGTGTCTTCATGATTTCAGTTGGTCATTATAATAATATTGTTGTTAAGTACTCTTGAGCCTGTTTCCACCCATAGTGACCCTGTGTAGGGTTTCCAAAGAGCAGACAGGTGAGCTTGACCTGCTGACCTTGCGGTTCATACTGACCTTACAGTCCAGTGATAGTCAGCATTTATTGAATAGTTCCAATTTATTTACTGAGGTGAACCCTAAGCTGAGAATTGTTTCCTAATGAGGAAACTAAGGCATCGAGAGGTTACATTGCTTGCTATGTAACTTGAAAAAAATTCAGATCACAGTGTGATTTCATTGCCCTCATTTAGCCTCTACACTGTAATGAGGTTTTTTAATTATTAACAACATCCACTTTCCCAGTCTTCATTTTCTTTTCCTTAATCACCAAACCTTTTGAAATATAGATTATATTCCTAATTTCACTTCATTTGCTCACCTCCTACCTCTCCTGAAGACAGCTCAACTGCCAGTGTTACCTTGATTGTTTCATTTTTACTCATTGCTTTAATGACATACAATTCACTCTTGCAGTTTAATTCAGTGGATTTTAGTATTTCTGAATGTTCTATTTAATGGGCACTTTTAAATTCCTTTAATATTCCATCATTCCATCCTTGCTCATTCCCTTTCTCTTCATTGTGCTGTGGGCTAATGCATCAGACTGCAAAGTCATTTGAACTGCAAGATTGGTGGTTCAAGCTCACCAGTTGCTCCTTGGAAACCCTATACAGGGTTGATATGGGTTGGATTGGAATTGACGCTATGGCACTTAACAACAACATATTCAAAATGCACTTTAAGGACTTGAAATCTAGACCCTTACTGAACTTACATTCTAGTGGATGGAGAAGGTTTGCTTAAACAGTGACTTGAAAAAGGTGAAGTAGTTAACTATGCCACTGTCTAATAGAAGATTATACCAGGGATATTATGCCTATCCCTATAGGCAACCTTAAAGATAGTGGTATGCCAGTGGGAGAGCACCTAACAACAACAACCTGGATTGGATTCTGGCTGATTTATCTCTTTCATCACCACCCTTTCTCTGTCCACAGAGGCTTGCCTGTTGCTTTGATGATGAACAGATTTTAAGGGAGTTTCCAGACTCAGGCCAAGAAGAAAAGAAAAGTTGAGCCATCTACTTCTGAATATCATCCAGTCAAAACTTTCAAGTTCACAATGACCTATTATGCGTGTAATCGTGAGGATGGCATAGGACTAGTCAGTGTTTTGTTCAGTGGTGTGTGGTGTTGCCCTTCTTGACTACTGAGCTAACAACAACAATGGGCAAGCTTATTGGGTTTATCAGATTTAAGGAACAGAAGGAGGATCAGTGGGCTGTGCTGAGAAAATAAGTGGAAGTCTGTCTAGTAGATACTGTCAGAAACATGTGGAAGCAGATCAAGAAGGCCTTGTGGGCCATTTTAAGGACTTTGGTTTTTATGCTGAGTAAAATGGGGAGACATTGAAAGGCTTTAAGTAGAAGGGTACTATCATTTAAAAGTTATCTCTTTGGCTTCTGTTTTAAGCATAGACTTATATGATAGCAGGATTGGAAGAAGGAAAACCATATAGAAGCATACTGAATTGTTCTAATCTTTAACTCTCTTCTGTATTTTAAACTGGTCTATTTCAATGCCTATTGGCATTCACGTAGATATTCATAGATATCTCAAGTTTATCAAATCGCAAACTATGTATCTATCTGCTTCTCTCAACATCTTGTTCTAAAATCGCACCTCCCTTTTTTTCTTGTATCATCTTTCTTGACTCCACCACTCAAGTCATCTTTGACTCTTCAAGTGTACCATACTTTTCAGTTAATAATAAGATACCTTTAAGGTCTAAATAGGGCATATTAGTTACTTTAATTTTATCTACTTACTTTCACTGATTAATTTATTTGCTTCATTGTTCACTGCCCTTCAGTACTTGATATTGAAACTCTAGCAATTGGTGACGATATCTTTCATTCCTTGTGAAAGACTTACCATACATGTTTGCCAGGATTGAACATCCTCTTATATCTAAGTGATGGATAATGAGGCAATATGTGGTACTGAATACCAGGCAGACATAATCTAAACCTACAATTTCTTGGCTCTAATGCTTTTTAAAAAATGACTTAATATCTCCGAGCTACATTTCTTTATTTTAAAAAAGGCAAAAGTGAACCCGTCTATAATTTCCATCCATCTATAATTTCTATCTCTGAAGGTTATTGTCAGTTCAAGAGATAAAAGTTTTCATACTCTTGTTAAACAGTGTAATAATATTACCCTCCAGGGCATATACTTCATGAAGACAAGACATCATACCTTATTCTCCTTTATAAACCAGCATACTGACCAGTATGATGCAATTTCTCAATATCTGTTGTGCTGAATCAGTTGCCCCTTGATCTTAGTAACTCTCAGTTTCACATTTTCTTTTCCTTGCAAGCCATGTCTGTAAGACCTGTTCTCCTTTCATCAGCCCAGATCTAGTGGCCTTTCTTGATGCTCCCACTATATTTCCTACATGGTATTCAGCACAGTGTGTTATGATTGATTGTCTTTCCAGTGACCTTCAAACTGTGGTATCCAGAACACAAGGGGACTAAATACTTCTTGAAGGTCATGAATAGTTTGAAAAGAGTTAGTATCCAGATCTTCAGTTTCACGTATACTTCACTGATAATAGATAGAAGAGCAGTGTTATATTCACAGTTATAAGGACTTGAAATCTAGACCCTTACTGAACTTACATTACAAAAGAAAGGTGCATCCTCATCCATCTCAAATCTGGGCATAAAAGCATCAGGGAACCTAAGAACAACAACAAAAAAATGAAAACATTGGTTACTGGGAACCTTTTTATTATCTAGGAAAAAATTGTACACCTTCACAACTTTCAGTTTCCCCTCATTTTCTATATTTCCAGTGAGCATGAACCTTAATGTTAGGAACAGGATATTTGGCTTACATTGAAATATTCTGCATTTGTAATAACTGCATCAATAAAGTATGTGATTGTCACATACTACAGGAATAGAAAAGGAGCTATGGGAGCGTAGTGGTTACGAATCGGGCTTTGAATCTTAAGGTCAGCAGTTCAAAACTACCAGCTGTTCTGTGGGAGAAAAGATGAGGCTTTCTGCTCCCGTAAAGATTTACAGCCTCGGAAACCCTGTACAGGGTCGCTATGAGTTTGTTCCGACTCCATGGCACATAACCATCACCACCACTGGAATAGATACTTTCAGATTTTTAATATGTTGTTTTTGTTAAGTTCCATAGAGTCAGTTCCAATTTACAGAAACCCTATGCACAAGAGAACCAAACACTGCGCAGTCCTGCATGATTCTCACAATTGTTACGTTTGAGCTCGTTATGGCTGCCACTGTGTCAAACTATCTCACTGGTGGACTTATTCTTTTTCTCTGGCCCTTCATTTTACAAGTATAAGATCCTTCTCCAGGGACTGGTCCCTCCTGATAACATGTGTAAAGTATATGAGACAAACTCTTACCATTCTCACTTTTAAGGAAAGTTTGTTTGTTCTTCTGGCAGTCCATGGTACGTTTAACATTCTCCCAATCTCATAAGTCAAGTGCATCAGTTCTCTGGTTTTCCTTATTCATTGGCAAGCTTTTACATGCATATGAGACAATTGAAAATATGAAGGCTTGGGTCAGGTGCCCCTTAGCCCTCAACTTGACATCCTTGTTCTTTAACACTTTAAAGAGGTCTTTTGTAGCAGATTTGCCCAGTGCAATACATCATTTGATTTCCTGACTGATACTTCCATGAGTATTAATTTTGGATCCAAGCAAAAAGAATTTTTTTTTTGACAATTTCAGTCTGGTTTCTATTTATCATGATGTTTTGAGGAATTTTTGAGGAATTTTTTTTTTTTTTCTTTACACTGAGTTGTGGTTCATACTGAAGGCTGTATTCTTTGATATTCATCGACAAGTTTCAAGTCCTCTTCTCTTTTAGTAAGAAAGGTTGTATCATATGCATATTGCAGATTGTTAATGAGCCGTTCTCCAGTCTTGATGCAGTGTTCTTCATAGAGTTTAGCTTCTTGAATTGTTTGCTCAGCATACAGATTGAATAAGTATGGAGAAAGGATACTGCCCTGACACACACCTTTCCTGATTCTAAACCTTTATTATCCCCTTGTTATGTTTGAACAATTGCCTCTTGGTCTATGTATAATTTCCTCATGAACACAATTAAATGGTTTGGAATTCCTGCTCTTCTCAATGTTATCCATAGTTTGATATATTCCACACTGTTGAAAACATTTGAATAGTGAATGTTTCAAATGTAACAAGTAAACATCTACATCATTCCAGTGTTCACTGCTTTCAGTTTAGATCCATCTGATGTAGCAGTGATATCCCTCATACCATGACCTCTTGAACTCTGGCTTGAATTTCTGGCAGTTCCCCATTGATGTACTGTTAAAATTGTTTTTGAATTATCTTATGGAAATTTTACTTGTATGTGATATTAATGATATTGCTAAATGATTTCCACATTCTATTGCAATGGGAATAAATATTGATATTTTCCAATTAGTTGTTCAAATTTCTTGGTATAATTGAGTGAGCACCACTAGGGCTGCATCAGTTGGTGGAAAGATTTCAATTTGTATTCCATCAGTTTTTGAACCTTGTTTTTTGTCAATGTCTTCAGTGCAGCTTGAACTTCTTCTTTCATTACCATTGGCTCTTGATCATATGCTACCTCTTGAAATGGTTGAACATCAACCATTTCTTTTTGGCACAGTAAACTCTCTGCAGTCTTTCTATCTTTTTTAGATGCATTCTGCACATAGAATCCTTCAGTTTTCCAAGTCAAAGTTTGAATTTTTTTCTTCAGTCCTTTCAACTTGAGAAATGCTAATCATGTTCTTCCATCTCTAGGTCTTTGCACATTTTATGACAATATTTAACTATGTCATCCCAAGATGCCTTTTGACATTTTCTATTTAATTCCTTTATCGTTTCTTCATTTCACTTAAGCTTGTCTACATTCAAGATGAAGTTACAGAATCTCTTCTGACATTCACTTTGGTCGTGTCTTTTTTTTTCTCTCTGTTTTTAATGATCGTTTGCTTTCTTTCTGTATGATGTTCTTGATGTCATCCCACAATTCTTTCGGTTTTAGTGTCTAGGCCATCTGTTCTTGAGATGGTCTCTAAATACATTGCCAGTGGTATGTACTCAAGGTTGCACTTTGGTACTGGTGGAATTGTTTTAATTTTCTTCAGCTTCAGCTTGAACTTGCTTATGAGAAATTGATGGTCTGTTCCACCATCTGCCCCTGGCCTTGTTTTGGCTGATGGTAATGAATAAGGACGACCATAGAAGTTATGGTGTTGACAAAGAATATTGAAAGTATCATGGACTGCCAAAAGAACAAATAAATCTGTCAGAAGAAGTACAACCAGAATGCTTCTTAAAAGGCAGGATGGTCAGATTTCATCTCTCATACTTCAGACATATTATCAGAAGGAAACAGGCCCTGGAGAAGGATATTATGTTTAGTCAGCAAAACAGAAGAAGACTCCCAACAAGATGGACTGTCACATGACAGAAACAATGGGTTCAAGTATAGCAGTGATTGTGATGTTGGTATGGGACCGGGCAGTGTTTCATTCTATTTTGTGTAAGGTTGTTAGGTCGGTTCCAATTCAGCTGCATCTAACAACAACAAAACTGAGCTTTCATCATCTCTTCCCACAGATGTAATCAGTTTGATTCCTGTGTACTCCATCTGGTGAGGAAAATGTGTATAGTCTGCTGTCTACATTGTTGAAAAGTGGTTTTATAGTGAACAAATCTTTGGTCTTGTAAAATTCTATAATGTGATCTAGTGTAATTTCTGTCACCAAGGCCATATTTTCCAACTACCAAACCCTCCTCTTTGTTTCCAACTTTTATATTCCATTCTCCAGTAATTATCAATGCATCTTGATTGCATGTTTGACTAATTTCAGAATGAAGAAACTGAATTCTTCAGTTTTTTCATTACTGACTTTGGTGGTTAGTGTGTAAATTTGAAGAATTGTTATTTTAACTGGTCTTTCTTGTAGCTGTATATAGATTATTATAACACAGTCAGCCTTTCATTTCAAGAGAAACCTTGAAATGTTTTTTTCAATGGCAGATGCAATGCCATTCCTCTTAAATTTTTCATTTCCGGCATAGCAAACCTCTTGATTATATGATTTTAAATGACCAGTACCAGTCATTTCAGCTCACTAATACCTAGAATATTGGTCTTTATGATTTCCATTTCATTTTAGTGACTTCTGGTGTGGTACTGTAGGAAAATGCGCTAGAACACAGGTCTGTTTGAAATGTAAGGTCAGCATTTCAAACGAATCGGGCTGCGAACCTTAAGGTCAGCGGTTCGAAACTACCAGCCGCTCCGCGGGAGAAAGATGAGGCTTTCTACTCCCGTAAAGATTTACACCCTCGGAAACCCTCTACAGGATCGCTATGGGTCGGAACCGACTCGACGGCACTTAACAACAACAAGTCACTCCTTGGAAAGCTATACAGGTTTGGATAGCCTCTGGAATCCTAGTGTGGAACCATAGGATAAGTACTGGGCCTCAAGGCCGGTTTGACTGGCAAGGTCGGTGATTCAAAATCACCAACTGCTCCTCAGAAACACTATACAGAGTCACTCTGAGTCAAACTAACTTGGTAGAACTTAACAACAACAACAACAAGAATTTTCCTTAATTGTTTCTTCATACATTCCGCATTCCAATTATTAATGAATGTTTGCAGCTATTTCTTCTGATTTTGGCTTGTGCTCCATCATCATCAAATGAAGGTCTCAGATGCTTTGCTTCATCCACATCATTGAGGTCAACTCGACTTTAAGGAGGTAGAATTTTCTCAGTCATATTTTGAGTGCCTTCTAACCCTAAGGGTTCATCTTCCACTATATCAGTCAGTGGTTCATTTACATTCATATGGTTTTCAGAAGTTAATTCCTCAGAAGTTCATTGCCTATTCATTCTTCCTAGTCTTTTCTTAGTCTGGAAACTTCAATGAAGCCTGTCCACCGTGGGTGATCCTACTGATAGTTAAAACACCAGTAGCATATCTTTCCGCATCACAACAACACTCAAGGCAAACTAACAGATGTGTGGGGCCTGTGGCTTGACTCTTTTCAAATCTTGTCTTTCCATAGAATCTTTGAAAACATTGTGGAGCCGTGCCTACCTTGATGATCTTCCTTTACTGGCCACTGTTGCCTGCACTGATGGCCTAGATTTTGTGTTCTTTAATCAGTATCTTATATATATTTACACAGCATAGGGACACTGAATGAAAATCATTAAATGCTGGCTGTTAATTAAGAAGTTGGTGGTTGGAACTCACCCCGATGCTCTGTGAGAGAAAGACATGGGGATCTTTGTAATGACTGTTGTTAAGTGCCATTGAGTCAGTTCCAACCCATAGCGAGACCTTAGCCAAGTAAATGCTATGGGGCAATTTTACTCTGTCATGTAGGTCCACTAGGAGTCTGAAATCTGCAGATGACAAACCTTGTTTGCAGGATGTAAACAGGACATCAGGAACTTACTGATGGAGATCAAAGAAAATATAGCCTTTGGCTCTGGTAGCGTAGTGGTTACGAATCGGGCTGCGAACCTTAAGGTCAGCGGTTCGAAACTACCAGCTGCTCCGAGGGAGAAAGATGAGGCTTTCTGCTCCCGTAAAGATTTACACCCTCGGAAACCCTGTACAGGGTCGCTTTGGGTTGGAACCGACTCGATGGCACATAACAACAACAACAACACCTCAACATGAAAAGTTTTAAAAAGTCTTGTCAACTTGACTAATAAGCAACATCATGATAATGGAAAAGATATACAAAATGACCAGGATTTTATTTTACTTGGATCCACAATAAACACCCAGGAGGGTAGCAGTTAGGGAATTAAATAATGAATTGTTATTGGGCAAATTGGCTGCAAAGGCCCTCTTTAAAGTGTTCAGAAGCAAAGGTGTCACTTTGGGGACTAAGGTGTGCCTGACTCAAGTAAACCATGGTAGTTTCAATCATATCCACACAGAAACTGGACAGTGAATGAGTAATACCAAAGAATAATTGATGTATTTAAATTATGGTGTTTGAGGAGAACAGTGACTAGCTTCGGGACTGCCCTGGAAGATGTGCAGCAGGTGTGTTCCTTAGAGGCTCAGATGCTTATACTCCTTGCTCCCACATGCTGTCTTCTAGATCTGTCACAATACTTAGCAAATTGTTTTGGATTGAGCTCCTTATTTTTCTAGAATTAGATCAGAAGATCTCTGAGAGTGTTGTTCTTTGGTGCCATCAAGTCAGTTCTGACCCTATGTGCCACAGATGGAAACAAAGCCTGGTCCTGTGCCATCCTCACAATTGTTAGGTTTGAGCCTATCCTTGTCACCACTGTCCCAAGATCTGAGATTGCTGTTGTTAAGTACCGTTGATTCAGTTCCAATTCATAATGACCCTATACAGGGTTTCTGAGGAGCAGCTAGTGGGTTTGAATCACTGACCTTGCTGTTCACAGTCCAGTGCTTATCATACAGCACCACACCAGGAGTTGTTTTGGCTAGCTTTGCTTCCTCAGCACCTAGCTATATGTGTATCTGGCAATAAATTAATTTATTTGTTGAATTGTTATTGTTCCATTCAATTCTGACTCATAGTGACCCTGTATAGGGTTTCTGAGGAGCAGCTGGTAGATTTGAACTGCTGGCCTTTTGGTTCACAGTGCAGTGCTGATCCTACAATGCCACAGTAGAAGAATATTAATTATTAAATGAAGCTAGGAAACTGGTATTCAGCTGTTAAATAGGTAATTTTTGTGCTTAACATTTAAAAAGTCAATTGAACTATTGTTGTTGTTAAGTGCCGTCGAGTCGGTTTCGACCCATAGCGACCCTGTACAGGGTTTCCGAGGGTGTAAATCTTTACGGGAGTAGAAAGCCTCATCTTTCTCCCGCAGAGCGGCTGGTAGTTTCGAACTGCTGCCCTTAAGGTTTGCAGCCCGGTTCGTAACCACTACGCTACCAGAGCTCCTTAATTGAACTATAAAAGGCTATTTTTGGAATATGCTAGTTATTTTTTGGCTGTAATATTTGCATTTACTGCTAATGTTTTTAGTTAGATCTCATATGAACATAGGAGTTTGAATGTAGAAATGATTAGAAGGCACACAGCACTGTGAGCAATATGGCAAGAACTCTATAGTTTTCACTCTGGTGTTAACTTACTATGTGACCAACCTGAGGATTGATTTGTTTCTTCTATAAAATGGGTTAGTGATCAGATTTCTTTTAAGATTTCTGTCCTCTGTGATTTAATGAAGACAGCCAACTGTCATGCAAACTAATGATTATCTTTGGCAAAAAGAATGAAAACTATATGGGATTTTGATAATTTTTTTAGTAATTCATACCATAGATTTGTTGTTGTTAAGTGCCGTCGAATCGGTTTTGACCCATAGCGACCCTGAATAGGGTTTCCAAGGCTCTAAATCTTTGCGGGAACAGATCGCCTCATCTTTCTCCCGTGGAGCAGCTGGTAGTTTCGAACTGCTGACCTTCCAGTTCGCAGCCCGATTCGTAACCACTGCGCTACCAGAGCTCCTTTCATACCATGGATATTAGGTAGTAGATGTAGATTATGCAGATTGTGCTCCTTTTACCTGTAAATCATACATAGTGCTATGGCATAGAGTTCATCCTTAACGTAAAAAAAAATAAAGTAAATTAATTCAAATTATTGTGAATCCAGGAGAAATAAGCATAATATGTTAATTCATGTCATTTTCATATTGTATTTTAATATTTTTCACCCAATGCATAATTTGACATAATTAGTGTTACCCTTTCCAATACATTTCTATCATTCTGCAAGTGAATATACTTATGTTGAAACACTTCTTTGTAGTAACCAATGAGTCACTGCACTTTTTTCAACAAGGAGCAATATTAAAAAAAAAAAAAAAAAATACAAGAATGCTTTTTACATCTTGTGGTCATGTATAATATGAAGTAATTAAGTGGCATAGGCTTGATTCAATAACATTTATTTATGGCTTTTTAAAAGGATTTGAGATGATGTTGTCTGGCCAAGACAAAGGCAGTTTCCTTTCTTGTCTACCACACTATCCCAGCCTCCTTTTCTCCACCTGCTTGAGGAAACCTGTATTTCTTCAGACCAACCTCATAATTGCCCTTCTGTGCCTGATTTAGGCCTCAGGAAAGGTCCATAGCATCTGTAAAGCTGGCAGTGAAATGGTATTTCCAGGCAGGCACAGGGTTGCTGAGTAGTAAGCCAATCCACAGCTTTGTCTGAGCAGCTGAGAACTTTGTCGGAGTATTACCACGGAGTTCTGTAACAGAGACCTGTGCCATGAGCAAATAAAGCACTAAGCAAGTGTCAGGGTCAATATTTATAGACCACTACGTAGCTGCCTTGCAGAAAAAGAAAACGAGAGAGAAACACACACAGAAAGGGCAGGAAAAGAAAGAGTGCACTGGAGGAACTTTTGATTTCCAAATTTTTCTTAAAAAACATAAAACTCTCTTTAACTGTCAGGTTCAAACTTCTGCTGAATCATAACCATTTGGCGTTGAGCTATGACAACAGAGGAAACAAAAAGTTAAAGGAGCAAGCCTGCCATAAGTGAGAAGGTAAGTAGTTCATTCTCTTTTTTACTCATAAACTCCATCTCCCTGTTGGCGGCTGTGCATCAGTAAGCAAGAAGGGGTGTGGCATGCTGAAGCTAATGAGGGGAAGTTGTCTGCTTTTGCAGAATGTTCTTGGTAACAATGTAGATTTTTGTATTGCTGTTAAGAATGCTGTGTATATTCACCATACACTTGAATTATGTGGGTGGTGGGAATGGATCTTGAATTGATCATTGATTCCATGTGCATCCTACCATAAAGTTTCTGTCTTGCTCATTCTGTCAAACTCAAAATATCCCAGTTGATAAATTCATACATACTTTTATATTGGTGTTACAATGCTAATATCAATAATCTTATAATAATGAGTTGTCTAGAAATGAAATCTAGGAGGGTATTCAGATGAACATGTGAAGATATAGTTGTGTGCCATATAGTTGTTGTTGTTTAGTACCGTGGAGTCGGTTCCTACTCATAGCAACCCTGTACAGGGTTTCCAAGGCTATAAATCTTTATGGAACAGAAAGCCTCATCTTTCTCCCGTGGAATGGCTGGTAGTTTCGAACTGCTGACCTTGAGGTTTGCGGCCGGATTCGTAACCACTACACTACCAGAGCCGTATAGTGGTGGTAGTTATGTGCCGTGGAGTTGGTTCCAACTCATAGCGACCCTGTACGGGGTTTCTGAGGCTGTAAATCTTTATGGGAGCAGAAAGCCTCATCTTTCTCCCTTGGAACGGCTGGTAGTTTCGAACTGCTGACCTTGAGGTTAGCAGCCCGATTAGTAACCACTACACTACCAGAGCCATATAGTAGACAGTGTCAAAAGCTGAAAGATTTCAATGTGTTTAACATAAGATGTCTTAAAATGCATTAAAGTGAAATAATCACTACCTTCAGGTGTAGGGAGTACCAGGAGGGATGAAAAGAGCAGTCTTCTATCCAAGGTGCAAGACACTTGGGCACACCAGAGAAGTTCTCTTTGCTTATCAAAGTGGTTTAATAGGTTGATTACTATAAAAATGTGACTCTCTGTTAAATACATAAAAGTAAATGTCTAGCTATACATGAATAGGTTGTCTCTCTTTCATTATGCACATCATTTTTTTACAATAGGTTTTTCTTTGTGTATATGGTGTTTCACTCATCTTCGTTTTTCACGTCCCCAGTGACCATTAAGAGTAATGTTGCTTTGTTTTTATACTAGATAAACCGTATCTATTGACGTAGTGAAAATTCTCTTTTTTTCCTTTCTTTTTTTAATTGTAGAACTATAGATTTAGCTTGATATTTAATTTGTATAGGTTAGGCTATAGATGGTGATTATAGTTCCTGATGGTTTTCTGTACTACATATTTAAGTTACAAAATAAACAGTAATAAAGCTGCTATGCACCTTAGACTGTAGACTAATAGAGTTATAAGAAAACACTATCATTCTGGCATAGATTTTATATTTAAGGTACTATGTGGGAACCAACTAATTCTAAAGTGGGATAAGCCACAGTAAAAACAGCAGGTAGAATAGGTCTGAATGGAAAGTAAATATTTCAAAATGAAGCCAGCAATTGTGTAAAGGATCAGGTTTTTTTCAAAGTGTATATAATTTTTAAAATCATGTAAAAGGTTTCAAAAGAAATGTAGTAGTATTTAAGATTAAGTAATATAATAATTTGTCATTTTAGCATGCATATTTGATTCTTATTTTTATTTCTTCAAATTCTGCCGACCAGCTTAGTAAAGAGTTTGATTTAGATTTTTTACAATATTTTTATTTTGAAAAATGCAACTGTAGTTAATCTGTGATAAGTATTTCGCAACTAAAGAATCCAATTGAGTAATTTCACCAATGAATTTTTCCCTGATATTGCCATTGGGTTGATTCAATTGGAATTTTAGTTCTTTATTCAATTTTTTTTTAACTTCATACATTACCTTAATGTTTACACAATATTGCTTTCATGCCCCTTTTTCATTGGTTTTATTTTTCTCCCTGCAAGCATCTTGTTTTAGAAATACCATGTGGAAATTTTGGATAATACACAAGGGACTAATAAAATCACTACAATAAAAAGAAACTAAAGAAAGTTGTATCTTCAAGCATGGTGTTGCTGTTGAAAAATGCCATTGAATTGGTTCTGACTCATACTGACTTTCCCTGTATAGGGTTTCCAAGGAGTAGTTGTTGGGTTTGAAATGCCAACCAGTCCAGTGTTTATCCTACAGTGCCACACCAGAAGCCCAAATAGATAGTTATGATACTGGTTTATAAAGTCCAAAGTGAAGATGCATTTCGATTGAAGGCTAGTTGAAATACTTTCCCAATATTATTTCTGATTTTATATTTATACCTGATACTAGTTATTTATAATACTTGTAAAGATTTCATTTGCAGGCGTATTATAAAAATGAATGTGGACTATTTTGTGTTGTTTTAAATAGCTGCTGAAACAAGATAAGTGAATTTAGCTTGAAAGGTTAATGTTGACTTTCTCACAGGTCCCATTGGCCTCTAGTTTCATTTGTTACATATATTACCAATGCACATTGTAAATTGGCCTTAGACTAAGGAATCTCCTATCCCCATGGCCATTTCTCTTTACTGCTAAAACCATCCTATTAGAAGCTCTCTTGCACATACATCGAGTTTCTTGACATAATATGTCTCTTCTTGCTAATTGGTACTTTCCTTCCACATTTATCCTCTACTATTCCCTCTGGGCTGTTTTCCCACATCTTTTTCCCTTTCCATTGTATGCTCGCAATATTCATGTATTTTAAACAACAATCCACAGTGTTTTATTCTTCTCTGAAATTGTTTATGATTTTTTTTTTTTTTCCTATAAAGTACTTTTTCCTAATACCTTAATCGTCTCTCCAGGGCACATATCAACAATAACAACAACCTTACAGCCTCAGTGGTAACATCCCTCTATTAGGACCCCTGCAAGTCTATTGTCAGCCTCTATGGTTTGCTCTTCTGTATATATAAATGCCACCGCGCTCTACACAGCTTGATAATGCACTGCTTCTGTTTCCACACTAGATGGTAAGCTTAGTGACCAGATTTTTTTTTTTTTTTTTAAGTAATATGAATTACTAGAATGGGGGTTTTCATTGACCCACACTCCACACCCCATCCCAGTGTAGCCTCTTCTCAGAGCCTGGTGACTAGGAGCGGAGATTGTGGCTTGCTGCCATTTTAGTACAGCTCCCTGCAGCCCTATTTTCTATCAGTGAGCTCCTATGGGTTTGCGGGAGCTATACGCTGACATCTATCTCATTGTTAAAATAAAATACCCTAATTTTTCTGATATTTTTTCATATTTATTTATTTGCTTTCCTCTTCACCAAAATTAATGTATCTAATCTCTAGTTTTTTTGAGGCGCTCAGTGGCTCCATATGATAAGGAATGGACTGTGAACCACAGGTCCGTGGTGTGAGCCTGCCGGCCTCTTTGTAGAAGAAAGATAAAGCTTTCTTCTCCCACCAAGATTTAATGCCTCGGAAACCCTATACAGGGTTGCTATGAATCGTAACTGACTCAATGTCACTTAAGACTAGAATATGAAATGTATTTAAAAATTTGAACTAGGCTAAATTTTTATAATTATTTTCAACCTACTTTCTGTTTAATATAGTCTATTTGATTTAGTATGTTTTTAAAATTTGATTAATTAGATTGAAAGAAAACTTCTCAAGTAGATGGTAATTGCTTTGGGGAGAGTAGGAATCCTTTTTTGTATTAAATTGTTTTTATTATTTTCAAATAAAACACAGTAAAATTATGTATATGTGTGTTTATCCATAAAAGTCGATATTTTCAATTTATAAATTTTGTTGCATAGTTAAAATTCGAAGCTATATTGGGTAGCAAATACAAATTTAGGGTATGTAGTTCACCAATGTTACTTGTTAATTATTCTTAATACATTTTCAACAAAATCAGCTAGTTGCTGGCTCCCAAGTGGGTTGCTAAGTTAAACTGAATGATGCTGTAGCAAACTAAACATGCTTACCTAGTACCAGTTGCCATCCAATTGATTCTGACTCATGTAATCCTATTTGTGTCAGAATAGAATTGTCCTCAATAGGATTTTCAGTGACTGATTATTGGGAAATAGTGACTAATTTTTGGAAGTTGATTGCTAGATCTTTCTTCCCATGTGTTTCTGAGTGGACTTGAACTTCCAATCTTTATTAGCAGTAGAATGTACCAACTGTTTTCATTCCCAGGGACAAAAAAGACACCACTACACCTTCTAAAAGATGCCATGAGATTTTCAGTATATAATAGATCTATACACTAGAAAATTACAGAGAATTGTTCTCAAATGTTACTGGTAAAGGTATATCCCCTAATTTTATTTAATATTACAGAAATAGTTAGGAATTTAGGAAATAATAGAAAATCATGGATTAAAGTTTCTTGAACTTGAAAGGTAATATTCCATTTTAGACAGTATAATTTGCCTCTCAAAATAGAAATGTTGAAAAAAAAGGAAGTCAATGTTTGAAAGAGTAGTTAAGAAATAGCAGCTGTTTCTTTCAGCTCTGGTACTCACTGAATTAAAATTATTTTGTCTTTAATTGTGTTTTGTTTACCTATTATACATAAAAGAACTTACTTTATGTATCAGTATACTAGAGATAAATGTGATGCATAGTTTACAATAATTTATAATTTTAAAAATTGGATTATTATTGCTTTCTGTTTTACCAGCAGTGTGTACTTTTTAAGGCTTATGAACTTCTTCCAGACATTGAGTACGGCTGTTTTGTTTATTTAACCTTGAATTGTAGCTGTCTTTGGAATGAAAATAAGATTGGTATTTTCATAGGAAAATTTGGTAATGTTTTAATTTGCTTGGAATGGACCGTAATTTAATTTGGAATTTATTTTTATGTTTCGCTCTCATAACTATCCTGTATTGAAACATATATGGGGAAGGTGCCTGCCTCTAGCAAAGAATTGTAGGCATACATTGTGTGGATTTCACTGGAATATTAAAAATATTAAACTGGGGGTGGGGAGGCAGTATCTAAAACTGTGTCCCTTGTTTATAGATACAGAAATGTGTCTAGTTCCTATTAGACTGTGGTAAGAGAAACCCCAGCTTGCTTTAAAGTAAAATGATTATAGCAAAACAAACGAAAAACCCCAACACCATCAATTAAAAAAAAGATCAAAGAACTTTGACATTGAAATGGGTACTAGAAGTTTTTACCAGCTCTGGTAGCGTTGCAGTTACAAGTCGGGCTGCTAACCTTAAGGTCAGCAGTTTGAAACTACCAGCCATTCTGCAGGAGAAAGATGAGGCTTTCTGCTCCCATAAAGGTTTACAGCCTCGAAACCCTATACAGGGTCGCTATGAGTCAGAACTGATGCCAGGGCACACTACCTCCACTACCTCCAGAACCATGTTTTGGGGTCCTGGTGTGCTGCTGTAGGATAAGCACTGGACTAACTACAAGGTTAATGTTTCAAACCCACCAGCTGCTCCTAGGAAACCCTGTACAGAGTTTAGAACCAATAAGTTAGAACCAATTTTACAGCACTTCCCAGAAATAGCATAACATCTTATTTTATTATTTATAGAGGTTGACTTTCCAGCTACAGTTTTTCTGTAGCTGTGGATAGCATTGTATTAATGTAATATGAATAAATATGTATAATATGAATAAATGAATTATGTAAATAGAACCTTAAAGCTCTTTTACTTCATAGGTGGGCAGATGTGGTACAGAAACATGCATTAACTTGTTAAATGTCGTCTTTTAAAGTACCTAGTTAAAATTTGAATTAAAAACAAACAAACAAAAAACCCTAATTATAAGGTCAGCATTTTATTACTGTGATTAATCCTGTCCTGATTATAATTACTCTATTTTTGTTCAGCATATTGCATAAAGCTTAATTGGTCCTTACCTCTCTGTGTTTTGTATTGTACTCCTTTGTATTATTTTATAAATCCTGAAATTTAACATTAGTCATTATTACCCTTAACTGAGATGGAGTGCTTACCTGCTCTGTTCCTTAAAATACAGCCAGTCTTCGGGTTATGAACTAATAACCCTTAGTTATGAACCAACCTCTGTAAAGTCTGTTATACCTGGAATTGCAGGAACATATGAAGGTTTGTGAAAATGGGTGCCACTTGACACACATTAGAAAGAACATCATTATTACTGTATTCATATTAATGTATGAAAGATGGTTTTGTATATCTGAAAGTGCTCCTTTAATATTTTTATTCATAGAAATCTACACTGTATGTATTCTGTACATTAAGACAAACATTTGACTAACTTCACCAATACCTAATTGTGATTCTAACAAATTTGATTGAAATACAGATTTAGGAATGATATTCATTTTCAAACTGCCTTTATGATTTTTTCAAATAGCAGTTTTTTTTGGCTTTCCTGATTTCCCCTATTCTGTTAGTTATAGTTGTTATAAGATGCCATCGAGTCAGTTCCGACTCACAGAGGCCCTGTATAGGATTTCTAAGGAGTGGCTGGGTTTGAATTGCAGTCCTTATGACTCAAACCGACCTTGTGGTCCAGTGCTTGTCCTACAGAGCCACACCAAGACTAAAATTCTTGCCCTGCAACTATTTTTGTTTCACTAGAACATGATAGATAATTGAAGTAGCCCCCCAAAGAATGAAATTTCAGAAACAAATCTTATGTTTTCAGTACATCTAAAGTGTTCTGATGGAGTCCTGGTGTGACCCTGTGAGTTAACGGGCTGGACTGCAAGTTTGGTTTGAACTGCAAGGTTGGCAGTTCAAGCTCACCAACTACTCTTTGGAAATCCTGTACAGGGTCACAATGGATCAGAACAGACGCAAAGGCACTTAGCAACAACAACAAGAAGAAGTTATTCTAATAGGGAATATATGGCTACATTTGTGTGAAAACTTTTTTTTTTTTAAGGTAACTGTTTTCATTTGCAGTTGGAAAACAAAAGAGAAACCTGTTTTAAAATGAAAATCCAAGAACCGAATTTTTTTTTTTCCGAATTGTATTGATTTAAATATAGGTTTTTTTTTGTTTTTGTTTTTTTAAAGAAAAATGTAACTAATGGGGCATAGAGGGGCAAACCAAGCTTTGTAAGAACAAAATCCTTTTCCTCTATTTCTGTCTCCAGAGAAATTTGGGCCTCTGGGCTTATTCCATTCCAATTAATTGTAGAGTCCCTGGTACATTTAAGGATGAAAGGGTTTTGAGCAACAGCTGAAGTCTCTTCTCATTCTTAGCCTGAATATTTGTACTTGTTTTCTCCTCCCACATTTCAGAATCTATGGGCTCTTCTTCACTCACTTGCCCAAAGAACAAAATCTGATTACTTACTTGTGAGCATTTTTCATTGGATTGGAAGTTTTCATTTTAATTTATGATATTATTCATTGTTTCATATCTTTTCCTGAAAAGAGACTTAAGATTTTTTTTCAGTCTTTGTACTGATATGATATAGGAAAGTGATATTTAATTTTGTGTGTTTTAGTTACCTGTGAACCTGAATCCAGGTGAGTCATTAGAATTTTATTTATGTAAGTATTCTCTTACATAAATAAAATTATTGGTTTAGAAGATCTCTTTCTCTCTTTTTAATCAGAAGAACTTAATTCCCTAAAATTCTATTAGCTGCAACTGTTTTTACAGGCTTTTGATTAATATTATTTTCAATATTTTATGATCTAATTATATTTTGAATTATTTTTGTTATGAAATCAAACCTGTATTTTTATTCTCTGCTCTGAAACACAGAATGATCTTTTCTATCCAGAAATCGTTGTTAGGTGTCATTGAGTTGGTTTCCACTCATACCAACACTATGCAAGACAGAAGGAAACACTTCCTGGTCCTGCACCAGCCTCACAATTGTTATGTTTGCATCCATTGCTGCTGCCACTGTGTCAATCCATCTCATTGGAAATCGTCCTCTTTTCACTGACCCTTCAGTTTACCAAGCATGATAGACTTTTCCCAGTACTGGTCCCTCCTGACAGTATGTCCAAAGTACAAGATACGAAGTCTTGCCAGCCTGGTTTCTAAGTAATCTTCTGGCTGTAATTCTTCCAACACAGATTTGATTTTACTCCTGGCAGTCCATGGTACTTTAAACCTACTCCTCCAACATTCCTATTCAAATTCATCACTTCTTCTACTGTCTTCTTATTGCCCAACTTTCTTTTCTTGTTTTTAAATGTTTTATTGTGAATTGTGTTTATATGGGAGGACATTAGCTTTACATTCATCCTATCGTATATTTTTACATTGCCTGGTAATGTAAGATCCCCTTCATGCATCATCAACCAACCAAAGGATACACCTCCCAAGCCAGCCCCCTGGTCCTCAGCACACAGCCCCTCTCCCTCTCTGGGTCTAGAGTTCCCAGCCACTCCATCTCGCTACCTCATCTTCTCTGCCTCCATCTCTGGCATCACTGTTTCTCTGGGTAGGGGCCCACACTCCACTCTTCTCCCTTGATGGTCCCAGGGACCTCTGCTCCTGGACTGCAAAGCCAACAACTCCCCTCATTTTGCTATAGAATGTCTGCCTTCTCATTTCCAACCCTCACAGTCAGTCCTGATAGCAGCCATTCAATATTATGCCACGTGAGAGCCATCCACCTCTCCTTTCATCAGCCCCACCCAGACAGATTGGATACTACTCTGTGGAGATTCTGCCTTCCTCTGTGGCCTCTGGCTCCTTCTTGAAAGCTTGTAAGCAAGTCTCGTCTTGCCTTTGCAGCTCCCCTCCTTCTCCCCTCCCCCCCAATTTTGGGTAGCCAATGCCCAAGTTGCCCGTCTATGTCTACCGTGTGTATTGAGAGGGTGGGAATGATCCTCTCTGTAAAGATTTGTTCCCTCTTTTGAGCTACCGCATCCATAGGTGTAGGTCAAGTTCATCAAATTGTATCAGATTACTCTTTGTACCTCTTCTTTCTTCTTCTAGTTGAGCTCTGATCATCTAGTCATTGAAGCTAGGTCAAATGGGTATTATCTGTAAGTGTGGGTGTTCTTGTGCATAAGCCCTCTCTCTTATCAACTGCACGCCTCATTCTCCACTCTAGTCCTCTGTGGCTATGTCACTGGCTGGGTCCAGCAGTCCCCAGATCTTGCCAAACTGCTGGCCAACCAGGTCTCCACCTGGGTTCACAGGAGTGATTAAATGTGGTTACACTTAGCTTGCAGCTTCATTGCTGTTTTGCCCTCACTTCTCCTTATAGGTTACCAATGTTGTCCCCAGTCAGAGCATGTGTCTATTCATGTATTCCCATTGAGTCTCAGTCTTAGAAGGGGTTTGCCTTGAGGGGACCCGACTGCTTGTCTTGATATCTCTTAGGTGAACAGCTTGCTTGTTCTTGTAGTAGTCCAT
>NW_006408812.1:2053443-2067837 GCF_000296735.1 Chrysochloris asiatica | reverse complement strand
TTGCAAAAGATTTTTTTCCCATTCTGTGGGTTCCCTTTTTACTCTTCTGGTGAAGTCTTTTGATGCACATAAGTTTTTAATTTTTAGTATGTCCCAATCTTCAGTTTTGTCTACTTTTGTTTGCGTAGTTTTCAAATTGTTTTGTAGTCTGTGTATTCCTTGAATTAGAGCCCTCACATTTGTCCTTATTTTTTCATTAACAGCTTTCATAATTTTGGGATTCACATTTAGGTCTTTAATCCATGCTGAGTTGGTTTTTTGTATAAGGTGTGAGGTAAAGGTCTTGTTTCAATCACTTTCCAGTTCTTCCAGAACCATCTGTTGAAGAGACTGTCCCCTCCCCATGCGATATATTTAGGTACTTTGCCAAAAATCAGTTGGGTATATGTGGATGGGTTAATTTCTGGATTCTTGATTCTGTTCCATTGATCAATGTATCTTTCATTGTAGCAGTAACAAGCTGTTTTGACCACTGTAGCCATGTAATAAATTTTGGAGTCAGGGAGTGAGAGGCTTATGCCCTTATTCTTCTTCTTAAGCAGTGCTTTGCTTATCCTGGGTCTCTTTCCTTATTGCCCAACTTTCAGATGCATATGAAGCTATTTAAAATACCATGGCTTGGGTCAGGTACACCTCAGTCCTCAAACTGACATTTTTGAGCTTTAACACTTTGAAAGAGATCATGTGAGGCAGATAGTTGTTGTTGAGTTGGTTCTGACCCATAGTGATCCTGTATATGGTCTCCCAGGAGGAGCTGGTGAGCCTGAACCAGGGATCTTGCATTTCAGTGGACTTTGAAGTCTGGTGCATTAACCAAGAGCACCACACCAGGACTCTGTGAGGCAGATTAGCCTTATGCAATTCATCATTTGATTTCTTGACAGCTGACTTCATGAATGTTGATTGTGGATCCTAACAATATGAAGTCTAACCATGTCAATCTTTTCTCCATTTACCATGATATTATTTATTGGTCCAATTGTGAGGTTATTTGTTTTTCTTGCATTGAGGTGCAATCCATACAGATCTTCATCAGAAAGTATTGTAAGTCTTCTTCTCTTTTGGCAATCAAGGTTGTATAATCTGTATATCACAGGTTGTTAATAAGTCTTCCTCCAGTCCTGATGCCACATTCTTCATATAATCCAGCTTCTTGCATTATTTGTTCAGCATACAGATGGAATATGTGTGGTCAAAGGGTACAACCCTGATGCACACCTTTCCTGATACTAAACTATTCAGTATCTCCTTGTCTGGTCTAGCAAATGCTTGTTGGTCTATGTTTACATGCCTCATGAACATAATTAGTGTTCTGGAATAACCATTATTCATGTTATCAGTAGTTTGTCATGGTTCACAATATTCAGAAATTAGGAAAGATAATTTTCTAAATTTTTACAGTTTTATTTATTTAACTGTTAATACTACCATTCATAAGAAATTTCTTAATCAAGTACTTTAGCACTCTTTATTGACTCTTTCTTCCCCTTTTGCACTTTTTTGTGAAATCATTTTTTTCTTTGTCTCTATTGTACAAATTTAATTTTGTATTCTCCCTCTCAATCTGTGAACCAATCCCATTCCCCTGCTGTGTAGAGCATTCGGATTCACAGTGGCCATCTAGGACAGAGTGGAATTGCTCATAGGGTATCCAAAGCTGTCACTCTTTGTTGAATCTGACGGCTCCATCTTTCTCTCACAGAGCAGCTGGTGAGTTCATTCTGCCCACCTTGGGATAACGGGCTGGACTGCAAGGTTGGTTCGATCTGCAAGATCAGATGTTCAAACACCCCAGGCAATCCATGGAAACCCTATACAGGGCCACTATGAATCAGGATCCACTCAAAGGCCCTTAACAACAGCAACAACAACAACCTTTTGGTTAGCAGCACAACACTTAATCCACTGAGCCACCAGAGGTCTTCTTAATCTTTGTGTTGTTGTTAAGTGCCCTGGAGTTGGTTAGACCTATAGCGACCCTATATAGGGTTTTCGGGGAGTGGCTGGGGAGTTTGAACTGCAGAACTTGAGGTTCAAACGAACCATGCAGTCCAGTGCTTATCTTACAGCATCCCAATCTCTAGTGCATTTAACACTTTATCTTTGGAGTAAAAGTCCATGCTTCTTTTTAAAGGAGATTTAAGCATTTGAATATATTAGAGCATTGCTGCTGATTTTAACTTGGCATCTCCCTTGAAATGACTGTAGACAGGAGGTTGCCAATGTGGCTTACATTACAGAGACCACCACAGAACCTCTAGATCATAGAGGAAAATCACAGCCAGAGCTGATAGGAGGAGTATTTCATTATTTGGTATGAGCACTGAAAATACCAGAATCTCAAAATGGACATAAAGAATCCTCTATTTTCAATCATCTTAACTCACTAGCTGCTACTTAGAAACCTTATACAGGCTCGCTATGAGTCAGAACTCACTTGATGGCACTTTACAACAACATACTTAGAAACTATTTAAAAACATGTTTTAATTTCATCAGATTTTAGTAACCCCACTGGTTTTTCTCATTGTTTTCCATTCCAAAGCAAGTCATACATCAATTCTTTTTCATATGCTTAACACACAGAACCATTCCTTTCCTCACTGCTTATTACCTTAGCAAGAAAATAGGCAAGGGACTGTCAGGTCGTCAGGAAGTGGCTGTGACAACTGGGATCTTCATTTTTGTAACTACAAGTCTCATTCAGGGCACAAAAGAGTGTAAGTAACTGTAAGTGTTTGTTGCCATCTCTGTTTTGAACTAAATGGTTAAGAGATTTAAGCTTGCTGTGGCATCAAGTTCTGATATTTGAAGCATGAAAAGGCATTCTCAGTAAATGAGTATCATTAGAATTCTAAACTTATATACCAATTGACTCTTTTCGTCATGTAAAAGAAGATAGATTAGTTGGATTTGAGTTGACATACCTCATACATACAGTTTTGTATTTCTAAATGTGTGAAGGTTAATAAAGGTACATATCACAATAAAAGACTTTTTAAAAAAGGTACATCATTTGTGATCTTAATATTTTGTTATACTTTTAGGTACTATGAAATAATTTTTTAATCTTTTCTGTTTATCTCAAGGACAACATTTAAAAAAAAAATGTTTTATTGTGAATTATGTGCTACTTTACATAGGAGGACATTAGTTTTACATTCATCCTATTCTATATAGTTGCATTGCCATGGTTACAATCCCCTGCATGCATCATCAACCAACCAAAGGGTATACCCTACAAGTCTGCCCCCTGGTCGTCAGCACACAGCTCCTCTCCCTCTCTGAATCTAAAGTCCCCAGCTGCTCCGTCTCTCCACATCATTGGCTCTGCCTCCATCCCTGGTATCACTGCTTCTCTGGGTAGGGTCCCACTCTCCGCTCTTCTCCATTGATGGTCCCACTCCTAGGCTGCAAAGGTAATCACTCCCCTCCTTGAAGGCAAACAATTTTGTGTCAAAATCATGTAGGATTATTTTCCCCTTTGGGTCACTCAGCCTTAGTTTGTACATTGGTATGTCTTAGTAAGAGTTAAGCTACGTTTCACTGGAGCTTTACTCATAAACCTGCCCTGAAATACATGAAAGTAAAATAGAACTTTTTGTAAAAATGCAGGCTGTCTTTATGACTTGGAAAATCATGTATCAGTACATTGAAAATTCTAAGTAGGTTTGTATTAGTTAGCTGGTGTTGTTACAACAGAAATATCACAAGTGGGTGGCTCTAATAAACAGACCCATATTTTCTCACAGTTTAGAAGACTAGAAATCCAAATTCAGGTGGCTGGGCTCTAGAGGAAGGCTTTCTCTCAGCTCTGGGAAAATAGTCTTGTCTGTTCAGCTTTTGCTTCCTGGTTGCTTGGAGAGCTCCATGTATCTTAGCATCTATTTTAACCCATTTCTGTTTGCTTAATCTGCTCATTTTTTTAATTTGATAAGAGATTGACTTAAAACACACCATCTACTAAGGCTCTTTCATTAACGTAACAAAGACAGTCCATTCCCAAATGGAACTGTTGTTGTTGTTAAGTGCCATGGTGTCAGTTCTGATCCATAGTGACCCTGTATAGGGTTTCTGAGGAGTGGATGTGAGCTTGAACCACTGGTTTGCAGTTCAAACCAACTTTATAGTCCAGTGCAGTGGGTTTATAACCACAGAAATAGAGGTTAGGATTTATAATACATATTTGGGAGATGAAAGGCAAAGGGGATACATTCAATCCACATTGCCTTCACTTTTCAGCCATAGTTTTTTTCATCCCTGCTTTAATGCGAAGACAAATATAACTGCAAAGTATATATTTCATATATTAATTCCCCAGGCAAGTGTTTCTTTTCTGTCTGTAAAATTCACCTCACTAAGGGTCTTAGTTTTTTTATTTTCCATCAAATATCTACACCCTTCTTAACTTCATCTGAAATGAATATATAATTATTCCCAGTAGTAGTTTAGCTTATGAACCTTGAAATTTATTTCTGTGTTTATTGTGAGAAGCTTGTTGGCAAATCCAAGTTGATAGTAATAGAGAAAGAAAGCGTGGTAACCTAGGACACACCGTTCCACTGAAGCAACTCAGTGTTCTTTGAATGTGTAAGGTTTTTTTAACCCCCTTTGAATTTATTTATTTTAAATGAGCAGACGTACAATGACTATAGTCTTTGAATTACTTATTAATCCCTCATGTATAATTTTCATAAATTTTTTATTGGTAAAACTAGACAACCAATTATATAGAATAATTTGATTTTTGTCTGATCTTACACTCCAGAGTAGGTTGGTGCAGTTCCCAAAGCTCAAAGTGAGTTTAAAATATGTTGCTGAAACCATGTGTTCTTAACTTGGAGATCTGGTTTTGTGGTCAATTTGAAGCTCTTCTTTTACTGCATGTTCCCTCTAGGAGAAAGGAAATGTAATATTTATGTTAACGTGATTTCAATTTCATGATAGTCCAGACACCATATGATCTGCACAAAAGCAGAAAATGAATTGTTAAATTTAGTTGGATTTTAATAAAGCACTTCCTATGATATACATATGTCTCTGTTTTTTAATCTTACATTGCCACTGGTATTCACTGATTTTTTTTAGAGACATAAAGAAAACCTCCGATCAAACTCTGGCTTCCATGTATCAGTATTACAAATACATAGTACATACGTATCACCAATTATACATTGATTGCCCATGTATAGATCTGTGTTGGAAGAAGTACAGTCAGAGTGCTCCTTGGAAGCCAGGATGGCCAGACTTTGTCTCTCATACTTCAGACATATTGTCAGGAGGGACCAATCACTGGATAAGGATATCATGTTTGGTAAGGTGGAGGGTCAGAGAAAAAGAAGACCCCCCAGAGAGATGAATTGGCAAAGTGGCAGCATCAATGAGCTCTGACTTTGCAATGATTGTGATGTTGGCCCAGGACCAGGCAGTGTTTCATTCTGTTATGCACAGGGTCACTATAAGTCAGTATTGACTCAATGACACCTAACAACAACAACTATCCTTGGTCTTACAGTATGGTTGTTCATTTCTTCACGTTGGGCACTTGAGCAAAAAGACTGACTAGGGTGATTTGGTGGTTAGCCTACAGAATCACCCATCCAACCAGGGTTTGTGCATACTCAACAGTCCCTTTTTTGTTCCCTCTCCAGCTCCTTCTCCTCCTCTGCGTCCCCTTTTCCATTTATTTCCTTATTATTCTTTGTGTTTCTTTCCTTATTTTTATGTCACTCTGTTGCATCCAAAGCAGTTATCTATCATTAGCAATTGTTCTTTTTTTTAACTTTTGACTTTTCTCTCTTTTTAATTTGGTGTTCTATATATTTACCAATTACATCAGGAACTTCTTTTTGTGCAATTTCAAGAAAAGCATCATTTGAATGGAAACAAGTGTCTGGAAATAGAAAGGACTTGTGTTACAAAATGTTGAAGTACCATCAGTATCCTTCATGCTGTTGTTGTTGTTGTTGAGTGCCATGGAGTCGGTTCCAACTCATAGTGACCCTGTACAGGGTTTCCAAGGCTGTAATTCTTTACGGGACTAGAAAGCCTCATCTTTCTCCTGCGGAACAGCTGGTAGTTTCGAACTGCTGACCTTGTGGCTTGCAGTCCAATTCGTTACCACTACGCGACCAGAGCGCCTAGTATCCTTCATAGTTTCCTATAAAGTCATCTACTCTCTTATTTTAAAAGGAATCGTTATTTGAATAACATTATGCATGGGTATTTAACCCTTATAGTAACTCTAGTCCCTGTTTGGGTGCTTGCTTTTTGGAGTCCTGCTGTGGCACCGTGTGTTAATGCTCTGGATTGCAAAGTCAGTTTGAAGTGCAAGGTCGGCGATTCAAGCTCACCAGCCTCTGCTAGGAACAAGGATTCAAGATTCCTATGGTTTGGATATCCACTCAATGGCACTTAATGACAACAATATAGTAACTCTGACTATGAGGGTCTCTATTCTAAATGACCACCATTCATCTGTCAGTTTCTCATACTATGGTGGCTTTTCATGATGCTGGAACTATACCACTGATATTTTAAATTCCAGCAGGGTGCATTCATAGTGGACAGATTTCAGTTGATTTTCCAGAGTAAGACAGAGTAGGAAGAAGTAGTGGCAGGCTATTTCTGAATGTTTAGTGAAATTTAGAGACAAATGTAACTGCACAGTATATATTTCATCCATTAAGTCTTCATTGAAAATATATAAATATTATTATTCTGAAATATGAAAAGACCTGGAGTTAGAAAACCCAACAATATGCTCAGCATTTCTCAAGTGATAGAATTGAAGATAAAATTCAAGCATCTACATGCAGTATTGAAGGATTCTATGGACAACATACTGAATGATGTAGAAAGCATCAAAAGAAGATGGAAGGAATAGACAGAGTCACTGTACCAAAAGGAAATGGTGGTTGTTCAACTGTTTCAATAGATAGCATGTAATCAAGAGCAAATGATGCTCAAGGAAGAAATCCAAGGTGTACTGAAGGCATTGGCAAAGAATAAGATACTTGGAATTGATGGAATACAAGTTGAAATCGTTCATAAATCTGATGTAGCACTGGAGGTGCCTACTTGTCTATGCCAATAAATTTAGAAGACAGCTACCTGGACAACTGATTAGAAGAGAAACATATGTGTGCCCATTCCCATGAGAGGCAATCCCATAGAATCTGGAAATTATCAGACAATGTTATTAATATATCATGCAAATAGATTTTTAATTAAATATAATTTAAAAATGGACATAATAGTGCACTGACAGAGAACTTCCATAGGTTCAAGCCATATTAAAACGATGATGTGGAATGAGGGATATCATTGCTGATACCAGATGGATTTTGACTGAAAGCAGAAAGATTTTTACCTGTGCTTTATTGACTATGCAATTTCGATTGTGTGGTTTATGACAAGTTCTGGAGAAAATTGTTGAGAATGAGTATTGTGGATAATTTAATTATGCTCATGAGGAACCTTTACATAGAACAAGAGGCCTTTGTTCCAACAGCACAAGAGGACACTGGATGGTTTTAAATCAGGAAAGGTGTGGGCTAGGGTTGTATTCTTTCTTCTTACTTATTCAGTCTGTACACTGAGCAAATAATCCAATAACCTGAATCATTTGAAGAAGAACCCACATGGCTACAGGATTAAAAGAAGACTCAGTAACAACCTGCAATATGCAGATGGTACAACCTTGCTTCCTGAAAGTGAAGAGAACTTAAAGTACTTACTGATGAAGATCAAAGGTCAGATCAAAGGTCAGAGTCTTCCATATGGATTGTACCTCAATGTAAAGAAAACAAACATCCTCACTACTGGACCAATAAATAGCATCATGATAAATGGAGAAAAAAAACTAAAGTTCTCTAAGACTTCATTTTGCTTGGATCCACATTCATGGAAACAGCAAATCTAATGCACAAGATTGCTTTAAAGTGTTCAAGAACAAAGTTGTCAGTTTGAGGATTAAGGTGCACCTTACCCAAACTATCATATTTTCAATAACCTCATATGTATGTGAAAGTTGAAGAATGAATAAGGAAAACCATAAAAGAATTGATGCATTTGAGTTATTATGTTGGAGAAGAATAAACAAATTTGTGTTGGAAGAAGTATAGCCGTACTGACAAGGCTTTGTCTCTGACTCTTTGGACATATTATCAGGAGGGACTAGTACATGGAGAGGGTTATCATGCTTGGTAAAATGAGGGGTCAGTGAAACAGAGGAAGCTCCCCAATGAGATGGGTTTGCACAGTGGCGGCAGCAGCAATGGGATCAAGCATAATAATGATTTTGGTGCCGTACTGGGCAGTGTTTCTTTCTGTAGCACACAGGGTCACTAGGAGTCTGAACCAACAACAATGAATGGAAGAGAAAATACACTTTGTAGGAGGTTAAATAACCAAGCAGCATCCTGGTATGGCAGAAACCCTCTAGAGGTTTGCTTTGATTTGAAACCTACTTGATAGCACTTAACAACAACAACAAATAACCATGCAGTGTGCATATTATCCACCATGGAAAATAGGTATGATGATTAGATTGAAACCCAGTTATTTTTGACTCTTAAAACTGTACAATATAATGTATGGCTTTTTCTTTTCTTTTTTTTTAATATAGGTGATTTCAGTACTGTACTTGGTGACATCTTTGTAAGTTTCAGCATAAGCACAGTAGTGTAGAAAGCTTCCAGATGTAACTCATCTAAACCAGAGGACAAGCAACTCTATCCCCTACATGGTAGACAGTGCTCTGTTGATTCTCAAATAGGAAAGAGAAGTCATAATTTTAGTAGATTAGTCTGATTTTATTCCATTTTTTCCTCACTTTTGTAACTATAACAAAGCAATATGACGTATTTGGGAATGTATATTCTTAAACATAAATCCATGTCTTTTACCATCTGGAATGTTTTGAGTCAGGTTAAATCTGTATGCTTCTTTAAAAAAGGTTCTTGTGATTTTTGGAAAGCATCTACATAGCGAGTTAGGATATTAGTTCCTCATTTGACATTTTCTCTATATATTATTCCCGGTGTGGCGCTGTAGGATAAACACTGGATTACTCTGCAAGGTCTGTGGTTCAAACCCACCAGTCACTTCTTGGAAAACCTATATAGGGTTGTTATGAGTCAGATCTAACTCAACAGCAACTTAGTAACAACAACAACCAACAACATATATATTATTCAGTGACATTGGTTACAGTTGGCACAATTTATCAGCATTCTCATTATTTCCATTTTGGTTGTTTTCTGTCTATTAACCTAGCTTCTTGGTCCTCTCTTACTTTCTCATCTTAAGGGTAAATTCAACTACTATACCAAATTCAAGGAGCTCTGGTAGCATAGTGGTTACGAATCAGGCTACGAACTATAAGGTCAGCAGTTCGAAACTACCAGCTGTTCCACGGGAGAAACATAAGGCTTTCTGCTCCCATATTTTTACAGCCTCAGAAATCCTGTATAGGGTTGCTATGAGTCGGAACCGACTCCACGGCATATAACCAAACAGCCAACCAAATACCAAATTCAGATGGTTGTTTACAGGAACACAGTATGGACAGGGTCGCTATGAGTCAAAACCAACTCCATGGCACACAGCCACCAATATTTACTTTATTTTTTGAACCACTCTGATAGGTGATATTATCTGATTTTGGTTGATGGGGACCACTAGTAGTGGTTTAAATTCCAAGTTTAAAGTGTATCCCAGGGCAGTAGTCTCTATTGGTTCAGTAAATGTGGCCTTTTAGCAATTTGAGCTTTATTCTTCCTTTTTACCCTCCACTTTATTTGGGACCATCAAATTCATGCTTAGCTAGAATGTTCAGCAGTGGTAGCTGGACATTGTTTTGTTCTTTTGGTCCCAAGGTAGGTGAGGGAGTAGTTCATGTAGACTATTTTTCTTGTAGACTAGTTTCTCTAAGTCTTTAGTCTCCTTTTTCAGACTGAAGAAGTTAGTAGAATTAAGTTTCATCATCACTGGCATTAGTGGTTGGTATGTAAATTTGATTAATAGCAGTATTAATTAGTCTTCCTTGTAGGTGTGTGGCTATTATCCTATCATAGGCAGTATTATATTTCAAGATAGATCTTGCAGTGTTATTTCTGATGATTAATGTGATGCTGTTTTTCTTGAATTTGTCGTTCCCAGCATAGTAAACCATATGATTGTAAGATTCAGAATGGCCACAAATTCTTAGACTACCTCCAAAAAGTGCAGCTGTGATATAAGAAGAAAACATTGTCCCACCAGCAGAAATAGCTGCATGAACTTTATGAAATCACTTAACCTCCCTGGGCCTTAATTTCTTCATTTGTAAACTAGGAGTTTTCATTAAGAAGAAGTTCTCTAGTAGTGTGAAGGATGGTTGAATTGGAGACTTAATGAAGACATAAATTTAAACAAAGGCAGAAAACTCAAAGACCATTTGGGGAACTGGGGGAAGGCTGTTAAGTGCCATCAAACCAATTCTGACTCATAGCAACTCTGTGTAGGGTTTTCGAGGAGAAACTGATGGGTTTGAACTGCAAACCTTGCAGTTTTCAGTCCAGTGTTTATTCTACTCTTGTCTAACCTGATATATTCTACTTAAAATATTGATGAAAGTAATTCACAGAGAAGTGAAATGGACGTTACTCTTTAATCATTAATTTTATGTGCAGGTTTCTCATTCTAGGATGCCCCTTCTGGATTCCTTAAACAATTAATTATTGTGGTTGTTAAAGGCCTTTGAGTTGACTCCAATTCCTAGCAACTCTATATGTGCACAGTCAATTTGTTCCCTAGGGTTTTCAAGACCTTTTGGAGTGCATCTCCAGGCTTGTTGTCTGAGGGTGCCTCTGGGTGGAGTGTAACCACTAGCCTTTAGCTCACTTAACCATTTCCACCACTGCATTCATTAACCATTTATAAATTAAAAACAAAAACAGAAACCTGCTATTTTGTTCTTTCTAGTGCTTTAAGTTAAAATCCATAGTTTCATGAAAAACTTTGAATAACACATCCCTTGAATATGCTAGATAACTGAGCAACAAAGAGATTATTAATTCTATGAAAAGTCTATGTCTGGATGTATAAGCATGCCCAGAACTGTATGTCTGTCAGAGGAAAAATATATCCTTTAAGTAGAGTGAGAAAATGAAGCAGTATATATCCAGGATCACAGCTGAATATATTTTAAATAACTGTTTCAATATGTTACATTGATTTTTGTTATATTTCTAGTGTAAAACAAACACTTATCCTTACCTTTCCTGTACTTGGCTATGCTTCTTATAATTAATATTGATTTTGAATTAATAGTGTCATAGAGACAGCAATTCTTGGTGCTTTTACAGTTTTGTAAATATCCCATTCCATAAACAGACTAAAGTGAATCACAAAATGTACTGTGCTTGCAGTATTTACAACTTTATTATGAATCTAAAGTTCTAAACATCTGCCCTTCACCTGCTGTATTTTAAATTTAGACTTTTGTAACAGGCATAATTATAAGCATTTACACAAAGATGTTATATCTGGAATAGAACTTGTAGGAAGAAACAAAATTTCAGATAAAAGAGTTTTTTTTTTTTTAATTATGATGGCAGTTTGGATTAGTAACCCATCTTCTGTAAAAACGAAAGGAGCCTTTCAGAAGTTAAGTTAGAAAACATTTTAAAAGAGAGTTCCTGAGGGATTTAACTTCATAATACTATTGGAAATGTTGGAAACAATTTTTTAAAAGGGGAGATTTATGTTGTTTTATGTCTTTGTCTTGTGTTAACAATGTCATGCAACTTTTTCATTAAGTCACTACTTCTTCAACTGAAAAGCAGTGTTGTCTTTAAGATGAGTTAGGAAAATACCTAACAAAGAGAAACAGATTTAATAAATATGGTTTTCAAGAGTTATTTTTCCCCACAAAACTCTCTGTCTAGTTTGATTATGTAAAGGCTGTAGCATTTTATTTTTATAGATTAAAATTCTGTTCAAGTCCCTTAAGGCTAGTTCCCCATGTATTTCCTCCAGCTGATTTTGTTTTGGATAATATTATATTTTTATCTGATTTTCCTTTGAGAACACATGGACATTTGCTTCCTTGGCTGGCTTACAGGTACGGGTGAGTACTAAGGGACCCACATGAATAGGCTTCACATTTGAGACAGTCCACCCCATGCAGAGATGCCTCCCCAGGCCAGTTATTTGTGCCTGAGAACGACTAAATTGCATAAGCAAACAGGGACTGAGGCTGCCCTGTTCATCAGAGTTTATGTACTCTCTTTTTCTATATACATGAGAGCAAATAGTATGCTACAAGATGACGAGTTAAAGACTTAAAAATGATAACAAAATTAGAAAACGTAAACTTCTGGAATGGTCCTATTGATTAATGAGAATAGAGGAAAATAAGAGGATCAAAGAAAAAGGTATTGTTTGATGCCGTCAACCTCTTTTGAGATCTGTGTTGTCCTGGCATTTTATCTCATAAAGTTAGCATTTTATAGTATTTTATATTATACATCTGCTTTCTGTATATATCCATTAGTTTCCTGAGTAGCTTACAGTCTTTTTGTGGAAAGTACTATTTTTTACTTCTTTAATATTTCCTATAAGCCTCACATCACATTAGGTACTTTGTTTTTATTGTTAACTGCCCTCAAGTTGGAACTGATTCATAGTGACACTGTAAAGGGTTTCTGAGGAACAGCTGATGGATTTGAACTGCTGACTTTGTGGTCCACAGTCCAGTGATGACTTACAGCATAAGTCTAAAATAAATATTTAAATTTAATTAGTAAAGGTTTCTGGGCAAGTGTTTTGAGAATTCTTAAGATAGTCTGTATTAGTAGAAATAATACAGTGATAAATTGGGCTGGGATTTTATTTTATTCATTCTGATATGACTCAGGTTTAGAACTGTGCCTAACAGGTTGGAAGTACTCAATAAATGCTAAATGAATGAGTAAAATATTCTGCAGCAGATGAGAGAGGAAGTAACTACTAAATACATTTCCCATCCCAAATGAACTCTAAAGTCCTTCCTATTTTTAAATCCTGTGATTTAAAATCCTGTGATTTAAATCCTGTGATTTAAATCCTGTGATTATTTATTGATTTAGTGAATATTAAATCACCAAATGCAAAAACTGGATTATCTTACAAATCATAGCATCTATCCAACAAATGTAGATTCAAGGCTAAGACTAATACAGGATAGAGTTTTCTGGGGACCAACTACCATGATTTAAGAAACAGTTAAAACATAGGTCGTAGCGTTGTGGACTACAAGGTCCGTTTGAACAGCAAGGTCAGCAGTTCAAGTTCCCCAGCCACTCCTCCAAAACCCTATAAAGGGTTGCTGTGAATCGGAACCAACTCAACGACAACTATTAACAACAACAAAAATATTGACTTGAGGGTAGCACAGTGGCTCTATAGAATAAGCACTGGACCATGAATCACAAAGTTAGAGGTTCGAGCCCACCAGCCACTCTGCTGAGAAAGATGACGCTTTCTGCTCTCACAAAGTTTTACAACCTAGGAAACCATATACAATCTGAGTTGGAACTGACTCAACAGCACTTAACAGAAGTAGTATATTAACATGAAAGAGCCCTGGTGGTGTGGCGGGTTATGTATTGGACTTTTAACTACCAGGTCAGTGGTTCAAACCTACCAGCTGTTCCAGATGAGAAAGATGAGGCTGTCTGCTACCATTAAGATTTACAGTCTTGGGAACCCTAAAGGAGAAGTCTACTTTGTTTTACAGGATTTTTGTTGTTCAGTGTTGTCAGGTTGGTTCCAATTCATGGCAACCCATGTAGGGTTTCCAAGGAGCAGCTGGTTGGTTTGAACTGCCAACCTTGTGGTTCATATCGACCTTGCAGTCCAGTACATTATCCTGCAGCACCACACCAGGACTTACCATGAGTCAAAGTTGATTTGATGGCAGTAAGGAACTCTGGTAGTTTAGTGGTTACGAGTTGTTGTTGTTAAGTGCGGTCAAGTCGATTCTGACCCATAGCAACCCTGTATAGGATTTCTAAGGAGCAGCTGGTGAGCTTGAACCGCTGACCTTGCTGTTCAAATGGCTTTTCAGTCTGGTGCATTAACCCACAGCGCCACACCAAGACTTCAGTGGTTACCAGTAGGTCTGCTAATCTCACAGTCAGCAGCTCAAAACTGTGGACTATTTCGTGGGAGAGGGATGAAGCTTTCTGCTCTTGTTAGATTTACAGCCTCTTCAGAATCGACTCTACAGCACATAGCCACCACCAGAGTACAGATTTACAATGTATTATAGTATTTTAAACTCAGACTCATAAATAATTTATTACATTTTGGGAACTCTTCTTGAAAATTGAATAGCAGTTTATGTAAACAAAACATTATAAACTT
>NW_006408812.1:2047760-2052866 GCF_000296735.1 Chrysochloris asiatica | reverse complement strand
TCTTTAATCTTTTATACATGAGATCGATAGATCCTTCTAAATTAACTGATTAGATTTGTGATCCATGCTACCTGGGTTAAGATTCATATCTTCTCATTTTAAGACTGGTATCTTTTGGAAATTTTAGTATTTCTAATAGTATGTCATCCCCATTACCTCCTGCCCCCTGTCAAAGTATTAAAGAAGATGATCTGCTAAAAAAGCCTTTTTTTTCTTTTTCTTTTTAAAAATTATATAGAGTATCCTCTAGAAGGGTTTGGGGGTGGGTGGATATGTCCCACCCATCCCATTTGTCCCCAAGGACTCCAAAATTTTTTTATTATAAGAGACAGCTTTCGAGATGTGGGGATATGGACCCCAGGATCTCCAAAATCCTTCCAGCAGGGAGCTCTGAGTTCACAACTATTTTTATAATGTAGTTGTTCAGTGCCATTGAATCAGTTCTGACTCATAGCAACCTTGTAGAGGGTTTTAGAGGAGTGGCTGATGGGGTTGAACTATCCATCTTTTGGTTATCAGTGCACATCATACCAGAACTCCTTTTCTTAACAGTTGTTGTTGTTAAATACTGTTGAGTTGGTTCCAAGGAGCTGTATAGTTGTGGAGTTGTATAGCTATATAGTTGGTTCCAAGGAGAAGCTACTGTGGTTGAACTTGTGACCTTCTGGTTCGCAGTCCAGTGTTTATCCTACAGCTCCATACCAGGAATCCAACTGAGATCTATTTTGCCATTTGCACTGTGTTGATATTTCTCTGATGGTTCAAAAGCAATAATGGGTAAGGCTGCTGGTACCTCAGCACCAATCAAGATAATGGCAACAAGCTATTCTAGATGGCATTGTGTTCTTTACTGCCATGCATTTAAAGAATATTAGAAAAATCTGTGTTTCACTTGAAACTGTCCTAGAAAGTTGGAGCACTGATCAAATATATTAAATTTCAAACCTGAATACAAGGCTTTTTAATATTCCATGTGACAAAATAGGTAGTACACTTTGTCCTTCTTCTGTATATCAAAGGACAGTAATTTTACTTCAAGAATTGTGGCTGAACTAGTGCTTCTTTTAATGGCACAGCATTTTTACTTGAAAGAAAGACTTACAGGTAAATGACAGTTCACACTTGGGTACTTACTTGGTAGACATCTTCTTGAAAATTGCTTGTCACTTCATGGAAAATAATTGATAATTTTTATGCCAATGATAAAGTATGAACTTACTAGTAAAAGGCAAATTTTGAAAAACTTCTATCACTCTGAGCTTGAACGGAGCCTTGGTAGTATAGTGGGGTACTGCTGCTAACTGCACAGTCAGCAGTTTGAGTCCCCTACCCAATCTGCAAGACAAAGATGAGACTTTCTGTACAAATTTATAGCCTTGGAAACCCCGTACAGGGATCTATATGAGTCAGAATGGACTTGCAGCATCCAACAAAAACTTCATGAGTTTGAGAGCATCCAACAAGTGTTTTCAATAATTTTTGATGATATTGGTAGATGTGATTTTGTTGTTGTTGTATGTTCTGTATAATTCAATGAACTAATATTTTCCAAATGATCAATATGTATCATAAAACCATGCATGGTTGAAAGAGCCTTTCATTGGAATTTAATGTACAGAGTACAAACATTTTATTGATAAGAGTCAGATTCTATAACACAGATAAACTGGTGTTGTTGTTATGTGCCGTGGAGTCAGTTCCAAATCATAGTGACCCTGTACAGGGTTTCTGAGGCTGTAAATCTTTATGGGAGCAGAAAGCCTCATCTTTCTCCCGCGGAACAGCTGGTAGTTCCAAACTGCTGACCTTGAGGTTAACAGACCGATTTGTAACCACAACGCTACCAGAACTCCTTAAACTGGTGTAGTACTGAGGGAAAATAAACAAATTAGCTGAATGAGTTAGTTTTAGGCTGGATTTTCTCGAGAAGCAAAACCAGTGAAACATGTATATGTATGCATATAAAGAGAAGGTTATTATCATGGCTTATTAAAGTTTATTAAATGGCTTACAATGGTAGAATCCCGGGTCCCCAGAGGAAGAGAGCCTTTCCTGTGTGTCCATTATATTGGCAGCAGGCCACACCCCCAAGGAAGCATCCCTTCAATTGATTGGCTGCTTATAACCGCTCTTCATAGATTTAACTATGCCTGTATTCGGCTTCATCACCATGGGAATAAGCACATTGTAACTACTGGTCTAGTCAAGTTGACACAGAACCCTGGTCTAGTCAAGTTGACACAGAACTATCGCTGAGCTATTAAGATATGTTTCCTTTCTCTAGCTCTGTAACTATGGGAGACTGGATTGTCTTCATGTACTTCAACCAAAGCAGCTATTAATGCACGTTGAATAGAGAAACAGAGTAAAGAATCTAGATGTCTTCTATTAAATCAGACATATTTTACTATATTATTTATAATCTAGTTGTTTTTCATAAAAACTACATATGATAACATAGTATGTACATTTATTGCTATTTTGAAGTAGATTAATATTTTAGAATTGTCTCAGTTTTAAATTTCTATTATCTAAATAATTATAAATATAACTAAGTAGCTCTGGTGATACAATGTTTAAGTGTTCAGCTGTTGGCAGTTTGAGCCTACCCAAGTAGCTATGAGAGGAAGGCCTGCTGATGTACTTTCATAAAGACTTTGCCTAGGAAATTTTACCAGGGAGTTCTATGCTGTCACATGGGATTGCTATGTAATCAAATTGATGCCACCAACCAATAACAAGGTTGGCGGTTCAAACTCACCAGCTACTACTTGGAAACCCAGGGTTGTTAGGAGTCAGAACTGCCTAGATGGCACTTAACAATAACTATTAACAACATTATAACTCACTGAGTTTTCAGAATAATATTATCAACAGAAAAGTTATGGATCACATTGGGAATTATGTGGAAATCCTTTTATTGTTTTTGGAAATATTTTTTAAGAGACTGAATGATTAAATTTGAAAGTAGTTAATAATAGTTCCACAAAACAAATAATGAAGCCCTCTACTTCATTCACTGTTAAAACATCATGGTTTCAGGCCCCTAATTTGCTGTTTAGTAGCCAGGAATTTACAAGTTACAACTAACTGCCCAGGACTCTAGTTGTTTGCAGAGTTAATATTAACTACCATGCATTTGTAATTTATGATTTGAAAGCATTTTAGTCACTGGAACAATTTAGATTATTTTGTATCTTGAAGCATTGTGAAGTGCTGAATGGTTACTTATTTGTAGGATTATATGAAGTTTTTGTGCAGCGATTTTGGGAATTACTATTTGACACAGATGAAACAATCTTCTTGATGATGTATCTATTGTTATTCAAAACTTGCAATGAAATGCTCATAGGATTCGATTTGGGGTTTTATATACTAATCAACATAATATGGTCAAGAAATGGGACCTGAACTGGAAGAGCTAATCTTGAGCTTGAGCTGTTTACTGGTTCTCCTCTACTGCTGCTTGTTAATTGGTACCACGGGCTTTGTACTAATTAATGGATAGCTGCAGTCAGGTGGCATCATTATACTTTGATGATTCTTGTCAGCAATGTCTATGTAATCTTATTGTTTAATTAAAATGTATGTGCAATTGGGGTGCATGGACTTTAACGCAGCTGCATTTTTTCACTAGAAGTTTATTGATTGAGGACATTTTAACTTTCAGCTACTACTATATATAGCAACATACCAACCAAATTGTTTTACCAGTTTAGATGCTAATTCACACAAATGAAAGATTTTGATAGAGGTCTGTAAAACTAGACAAGTATGACTCTTATTAAGAAAAAGGAAATAAATCTACTTTTCCTTTAATTGGGCAAGCCCATGACCACCACCTTTTTTTTTTTGAGTTAGGTATGAAATTTTGTTTAAGCAAGGGCATTTACTTTTAAGAGTACTTAATGGATGATTATTAGAGTAATGTTTTCTCTGGAAGGCAGTGTCTAGGCAGGAAATCAAAATAAATGGAACTGATTTACTTAAGAATTTGCAAGTTTCAGCTGTGAAATGACTAGATAAATTATTCTGTAGTATGTACTTACCTACTAGAAGATGCATATTTTATTCATTTCTATTTTAAAGCAACTATTATGCTTTCAAGTGAAAAGTTGTGTTTAAGTAAACTAAATGTAAGCTAATAGTAGTTTTGAAATTTGGGGCTCTTTCTTGAAATTTTGACCCATGAAATGCATTATTTATTTGGGGGAAGTGGGAGAAAAAGAGGGAGTAAGAAGTCCAAAATCACCTCCTTGGCTGTTAATACCTTGAAACTTAGTGGAAAGGAAATAGCACCCAATTTATAAGAACTCTAATGTAAACAAACAGGAGCTATGATAGGAAATAACACTAGGGCCAATTTATAAGACTTGGTTCATGTTCATTTTTTCAGATAATACGTCCTGTACTTACATCCCAAGCATTTTGGACTTGACCAAAACCAAAATAAAGCTTCCTCAAATGGCTAAAGAAAACATTTTAATTGGGTGATATTTTTGGAAAACCAGAAATAATTACTTTAGCTACTGTTACCTTGATAAATTTAATGTTTTTAAGATAAAATTGTACAGTTGTATACACTTAAAAGTTAATTTTAAACTTATTCATTTGAAAGCTGGACAATGAATGAGGAAGACAGAAGAATTGATACATTTGAATTGTGATGCTGGCAACGAATATTGAATGTACCATGGAAAATAAATGTGTCTTAAAAGAGGAGTGATTTGAATGCCCTTTGGAAGCAAGCATCTTGAGACCTCATGTACTTCAGTATGGTATCAGGAGGGGCCACTCTGGTAAAAGACTGGCTTGGTAAAGTAGGTCAGTGAAAAAGAGAAAGATGCCCAATTAGATGGATTGACACAGTAGTTGCAACAATATCTCAAACATAAAAACAATTGTGAGGGTGATGCTGGGCTGGGCAATGTTTCTTTCTATTTTGCCTAGTGTTGGTATGAGCCACAGCTGACTCAAAGGCACCTAAACACAACAACAGAGTATTTTGGCTCATCTTAATTTAAATTTACAATTACATTTAAATTAAAATCCATTGTTTTTAATCAATGATTGTCAACCCAGCAACAATTGTTTTGTGGTTTTTTT
>NW_006408812.1:2007138-2047156 GCF_000296735.1 Chrysochloris asiatica | reverse complement strand
CCAAGTTGCCCATTCCTGCCTACTCTGTATATGGAGGTGGTGGGAATGATCCTTGCCCAGCAACAATTTTGTCCACCAGGATAATGTTTGGGGAAAAAAAACTCATATTACTAGGGGAACTACTGGTATTTAGTAAGTAGAAGTGGCAGATGCTGCTTTACATCCTATTCTGCACATAAAAGTCTCACACACACAAAAAGAATTCTCTGGTGAAAAAGACATGTCAACAGTGTTCTGATTGAGAAATGTGCCTTAAATGATGCTTTCTACTGAGGAAACACTAATTTATGTTGTGGTGGTGTTAGAGGCCATTGAGTCTATTCTAACTCATAGTGATCCTACAGTGAACAGACTGGAACACTTCTCTGTCCTGCACCACCCTCACCCTCACCCTTGTTGGTATATTTGAATCTATTGTTGTAGTCATTGTGTCATTTCAGGTCCTTGAGGGGCTTCCTCTATTTCACTGACCTTCAGCTTTAACAAGCATGGTGTCCTTTGCTAGGGTCTGGTCCCTCCTGATAACATATCCGAAGTATATGAGGAGAAGTCTTGCCACCCCTGCTTCTAAGAAGCATTCTGGATGTACTTCTTTTGAAGATCCTGAAATCTTCCTGAAGTTACAGTTACATGTGGGTTTGCAGGTGTTGGTTTGTGTAGTATTAACTGACAAATATTATCTATCTAATTTTTTTGTTTCCCTGATAAATTGCACAGTATTGTGCTCCATTAATAAACAAAGCCTCATGGCGGGGAAAGTTTCAACTATTGTGGTACGTATCAGTTACACTTTTTGCATACATAAGAGGGTAAGTCTGAAAAAGTATTATTACTAGGGTTGCAGTTTATATACGCACAAGTTTATTGCAGACAAAACATGTTTAAAAATGTCTCTGCAACCAGTGGGTGGTTGCAGACAAATTTTCTCAGTAACACACTTTTCTCAGTCTCATTGCTGCTGTTGTTGTTAAGTGTTATAGAGTTTGTTCTGACTCATAGTGATCCGGTATAGGGTTTCTGAGGAGTGGCTGGTGGGTTTGAACTGCCAACCGTACAATTAGCAATTGGTGTTTAACCTATAGTGTCACACCAGGACTCTGCTAAGGTGCCTTTAAAAAAAAAAAAAAAAATTGAATCCAGACTGTGGCCTCCAAGGGAATCTTCTGGACCAGTGGCATTCATGGCAGAGAGGTCAGCTCAGACGTTTATTAAAACTGTTTTAGAATTCTGAAGGATGATCACAGGAACTTAATATGAAAAATTTTAAGAAAATTGAAAACTGAATTGGTTAGAAAAAGCTAGGAAATAGTCTCTAAAGAATGTTTTTCTCCTTCAGGACAGTGTGCTTGCTCATTCTTTGAGAGTGGCAAGGGCTGTCCTGTGAGAATTTCATTGGGAAACCTTACCCCATCTACCCTACAGCCTTGACCTTACCCCTTCAGAGTTTTTTTGTCCCCCAAATTCAAAGAATATTAACAAGGAACATGATCTGAGCCCCTCACAGATGCCAAAACTGCTGTTTTTTTTCAAGATGTAAATTGGAGAGTACAGAATTGTGGTTGTTGCTGTTACTAAGTTCCATTAAGTCGGTTCAGACTCATAGTGACATTATATACAGGGTTTCTGGGGAATGGCTAGTGAGTTTGAACCATCATTAGAGAGATGGAAACCCTGCCTTCAGGAGTGTGTAGACCCAGATGGAAGATATGTCAAGAAATAATAGTGTCACATTTTGATATTTTTGTTTGATAAAGATGTCTGTGATTTTGTAGCAATAATTTTTTACTTACCGTTGTAGTACACAAAAGAATATATAATGCATTATGAATTTTTGAGCAGAATAAAAATATATCTGGATCCATCACTATACCTAAGATAAACATTTTTTCTGAATTTGGAGTTTATAAAGACCACACCTTTAGTCTATTTCAAAACTGTTTGAATTATCACCTTAAATAGAGTACTTTTTTTTTTTTTTTGCTGTTTGAACTGACCCATTATTAGATATTATGGGCAAAGCATGCTATATCAAAATAACTCAGTAGAAAATTAAGAAGAACTTGCTGTGTGAATAGTGGGAAAGAGTTCTGTTATCTAAGTTTTCACCAAAAATAGCTTTCCAAAGAGTGAAAAGTAACTTTCAAATAAATAAATAAAATCAAGAATATCTATGTCTTGTTCACTGGAAAAGAACAAATAAGACAGGCACTGTGGGTTAGCAATGCCATAGAGACCTTGGTAGATGGTAAGATGCTTTGTCCACAGAAACACAAACGCTCACTTAGCTCAGGAACTGAAATATATTTTATAAGGAAAGCTGTGTCTAAAAATAGAGGCTGAATGAAACTTCTTTTAGAGCACAGAGCCATATGGCTTTTAAAGGGCCAGTTGGTTTTATTGGTAAGAAAATATGAAAACTTCCCGTTTGGAAGCAGGTCTTAGTACATGCTGTTAGAAAATAAATTTTTGTGTACTGCTGCTAGATGTGTTTTCTTACCACATTAAATAACTAGCTTACACAGTAAGCATTTCTCAAATTCTGTTAGAATTGTGCTCCTTTTTGAATAGAAATCACTCATAATTATTTGACATGGTCTTTTTTTGTTGGTACTGTTGTTCCCACGACCCCTGTGAAATTTGGTCATTGTTCAGTATTTGAAATAAAATGTGAAGTTGAAAGAAATTGTATTGAATGTCTAGGTGACCATAGGTATTTATATTTACATTTTATAAAAATTTCACAAGATATACTCAGTCCAGATTTTCAATATCGTGCTCTATTGTAAGGAACATAATTTTATTTTGGTGATGTTTATAAGCATGTGCACTTGCAGATTCATTTCTTTGGCACCAATGCAATTCTGAAATTTGGTCTCATAAAAAGAGTATGAGAATAGAGTTTTTATAATATGGTGCCATGAAACTATTATTGCTAGTTTAGGTGAGTTAGAAAATAATTAATATGTAAAATCTGCTTTTCTTATGCAGAATAGAGAACAATTCAACCTATTGCAGGATAACACAAAATGTCTCAGAGCTCATTTTAAATACAATAAATGGAAACTATTCTGTTAACCAGACCATTTGCTAAAGTCCTAATTAAGGAAAAAACTTTGAATACTTTCTTTGTTTCCATAAACATAGCATGTCTTCTTTACAGTGAAATTGCAACTAACTTATTCTTCTTAATGTGAGAGTTTTTCTCATTTTCAATGAAAAGTCCATAAGGCCCCCAAATAAATTAAATTTGACATGTTTCCAGATGAAACACACATGCCCCAAATCTTTCCTCATATACCTTTCTTCCTTCTCCTCAGAGATTTCTGCCTTCTATACAGCACAAGGCTGTAACATGTGCCTGCCAACACATCGTCCAGTATGGCAAAATTTTTAAATTTATATGTTCTTTCCAACTCTTATGTCAGAGTCCCTTGAACTTGCTTCAGATACTAGAGGCAATAATGGCAAGGCTTCAATGTCAGTTCTTTCAAAATGTGTTTATATACACTTGTGTAATACATTTTCGGGTTCCCTGCCTTTAAAACATATGCCCACAACTGAAACAGACCTCTCACAACAAATGCATTTTAATGTATGTCAGTTTATACACATGAATGGCTGTGTGTATATTACAGGTTCTGATGTGAGGACTTCTATTTCGTGTAGTATCTTACAGGTTACCAACTTTCACATATGATATACCATTTGCTCAATGGAACAATATTGTGAAGCATAAGGGGATTTCTGTTTTATAGTGAGAATTAAGGCTATGTGGGATTAAATGACATACTCAGATTGCAGGGGAGCTGGGATTCTGCAACCAAGGCACATTCTCTATTAGACCACATTAAAAAATTATATTTTCAAACCTATCAAGATCGTACTTCTAAAACCAAATCCATTGTCATTGAGTCTATGCTGATTCCCAGTGACCTTATAGGATGTTGTAGGACTGCCCCATAGATATTTCAAGACTGTCTTCTTTCTGACAAAATCCTCACTACTGGATCAATAAACAACATCCATATAAGTGGAGAAAAAAATTAATGTTGTAAAAGACTTCATTTTTCTTGGATCAACAGTCACAGAAGCAGCAGTCAAGAAATCAAACGATGTACTACTTTAGGCAAATCTGCTGCACAAGACCCCTTTAAAGTGTGGAAGAGCAAAAATGTCAATTTGAGGACTAAGGAATGCTTAACCCAAGCCATGGTATTTCAGTAACCTCATGTGCTTGTGAAAGTTGGACAGTGAATAAGGAAGACCATACGAAAATTGATGCATTTGTGTTATGGTGTTGGAGGAAAATATTGAAGGTATCATGGACTGCCAAAAGAACAAACAGATCTGTGTTGGAAGAAGTACAGTAAGAATGCTCCTTGGAAGCCAGGATGGCCAGATTTCGTCTCTCACACTTCAGACATATTATCTATTAGGAGAGGCCTGTCTCTGGAGAAGTGGAGGGTAGGAGAAAAAGAGGAAGACCCCAACAAAATGGATTGGCACAGTGGCAGAAGGGATGGACTCAAACGTAGCAACAATTGTGAGATTGACGCAGGATCAGGCAGTGTTTCGTTCTGTTGTGCATAGGGTCACTATGAGTCAGTACTGACTCGATGGCACCTAACAACAACAGTCGATGAAAGTGGATTGCCACATCTTTCACTCATGGAGTTTCTGGTGGGTTCAAACAACCAACTTTTCACTTAGGAGTCCAGCACTTAACCACTCCATACTAGGACTTGTTCAAATGATAACCTACTAATCTCTGCCTTTGAGTTCATTCCAACTCATAGTGACCCCATGTAGAATTGTTACCTAGAGTTTTCAAGGCTGTAAATCTTTACAGGAGCAGACAGCCTCATCGTTCTCTGACAGAGCTACTAGTAACTTTGAACTGCTGACTTTGTGGTTAGCAACCAAACTGTAACCCACTACACCACCTGACCTTAAGATGATACTGCTTATTAATAAATGCTGTTTGCATTTAGTTTTGCTGAATCTGTCTGTAATTTAGCTCATAATGACAACACTGCGTGAATGATCATTCTATTAGCTAATGTGCTGGAGTTTACATTCACACATTATTATGTTTGTTGTTAGGTGCCATCGAGTCAGTACCAACTCATAGTGACCCTGTGCACAACAGAACGAAACACTGCCCAGTCCTGGGCCAACCTCATAATTGTTGACACGCTTGAGCCCATTGATGTTGCCACTTTGCCAATCCATCTTGCTGGGGGTCTTCCTCTTTTCCTCTGACCCTCCACCTTGTTGTTGTTGTTCAGTGCTGTTGAGTTGGTTCTGACCCATAGTGACCCTGTATGGGGTTTCCGAGGAGCAGCTGGTCAGCTTGAACTGCCAACCTTGCAGTTCAAACGGTTTTGCAGTCTGGCGCATTAACCCACAGCGCCACACCAGAGCTCTGGTAGTATGTTGTTGTTGTTGTGAAGTGCCATCAAGTCGGTTCCGACCCATAGCGACCCTGCATAGGGTTTCCAAGGAGTGATTGGTGAGCTTGAACCACCAAGCTAGTAGTTCAAATGGCTTTGCAGTCTGGCGCATTAACCCACAGTGCCACACCAGGACTCTGGTAGTATAGTGTTTACTAATTGGGCTGCTAACCTCAGGGTCAGCAGTTCGAAACTAGCAGCTGTTCCGTGGGAGAAAGATGAGACTTTCTGCTCCCATAAAGATTTACAGCCTCGGAAACCCTATACAGGGTCGCTATGAGTCGGAACCGACTCCACGGCACACAACAGCATACTGAGTCCTGGTGTGACACTGCAGGTCCCTCCACCTTACCAAACATGAATGACATTCTTCTCCAGTGACTGGTCCCTCCTGACAATATGTCTGAAGTATGAGGGATGAAGTTTGGCTGTCTTGGCCTCCAAGGAACACTCTGGCTGCACTTCTTCCAACACAGATCAGATTGTTCTTTTGGCAGTCCATGGTACTTTCAGTATTCTCCTCCAACACCATAACTCAAAAGCATCAATTCTTCTACTGTATTCCTTATTCACTGACCAGCTTTCACATGCGTATGAGGTTATTGAAAATACCATGGCTTGGGTCAGGCACACCTTAGTCCTCAAGCTGACATCTTTGCTCTTCAACACTTTAAAAAGGACTTGTGCAGTAGATTTGCCTAATGCAATATGTCATTTGATTTCTTGACTGCTGCTTCCATGAGTGTTGATGGTTGATCCAAGAAGAATGAATTCCTTGACAACTTCAATCTTTTCTCTGTTGATAAGAATGTTGTTTATTGGTCCAGTGGTGAGGATTTTTGTTTTCTTTACATTGAGATAAAATCCATACCAAAGGCTATGGGCTTTGATTTTTCATAAGTTAAGTATTTTAAATCCTCTTCACTTAAATTATATTTAAGTCCTCTTCACACATTATATGAGGGGCCTTCAAAAGCTGATCCCCATTATTTTTCAAAATTCTTTTTGGCATTATAGCATAAGCACTGGGCCATTAAGTTGTAGATTCATCCCCACCAGTCACTCTTTGGAAACCCTATATAGGGTCACTTTGAGTTGAAACCAACTCGATGCACTTAATACCAACAATTTTTCCATGAACAGTTTGAAATCCCCTCATATTGTTTTCAGAAAGCTTTATTTCTCTGATGATGAGATGGTGGATTTTGACAATTGAAAATATTTATGCATTCTAAATGAAAATGTTATCTGTTCAATTAACTTCTCATCCTTTTGAGGTTTTCCCAACTTTGTAGGAGTCTTCTGTCTCTTCCTTCCTAGATCACTGCTAGATAAAGCTTAAGAAGCCTCATGTTATTGGGAGAAGAATGTCAGGTCCTGGTACCCTCCTCTGTAACCCTTTCCAACTGCTGCTGTTAGGGTGGTCTGTCTGGTTACTTGGTCTGGGATTCAAACCCATTCCAGAATGCAATCAACAAGCATTCATTGTGTTTGTAAATACAGTGTGAGCATGGACAATCTAACTTATTTCAGTCATCTGTTAAATATCAGTTTTACCTACTATGTGTCAGGCACAATTATAGACAACTGGATATTGCAGCGAAGATGACAGTACCTGTCCCCAAGTACTGGCAGTCTGGAAAAGACAGGCAGTAAACACGTAAACAAAGACTGTTAAGTCAGATACAGATACAAGTTCCGAAGAAAAGAAAATGAGTGGGAAGGTTGGTAGTTACTTTGTTTAGGATATGTATGGAACTGTGACTTAAATAATGAGATTAAGACAGATGAGCAGATATAGAGGCTGTGAAAGGAAATTAATATGGTGTGCTAGAGGTTTAGAAAAAAGTCCAGCTCTCATGGAATATTTGGAGCATAGGGTGTAGCATAGTGGTTACGAGTTGGGCTTCTAACTTCAAGGAGAAAGATGAGGCTTTCTGCTCCTGTAAAGATTCACAGCTTCAGAAACCCTGTACCGGATTGCTATGAGTTGGAAACAACTCCATGGTTCACCACCACCTCCAAGGGTGAAGTAATGCAAGAAAGTTCAAAGAAGCAGCCTTAGCCACGAGGTGTCAGTTGTGAATGTGGTTTTGTTTGTGATTGTTGTGGGAAATCATTAGGAAGTTTAAAGCAGGGAGGTAATATTTGATCTATACCTTGTGGACAGCTCTCTGATTGCTGAATGGAGAATGATCACTGTCAGGACAAAATTGGAATCAATAGATTGAAGAGGAGGAGGCTGTTTAGTCAAGAGAGTTTTCCAGTTGGCCTGGTCTCGGGCTTTTCCAGTTGGAATAGTGAGAAGTGATTCGATTTGGGATATATGAGGGTAAGTCAAAAAGTGTGAGTACTAGAATCGTCAATAATTCAAGGTCAAAAGGGCAGCATTTCCACCTAGGACAACATTCAGAAAGGTTGGAAAAACACGTTGGAATGAAAACCAGAACATGGGGAGGAGGTGGAATAAGTGATATTATATTGAGTGAGTTGCAACTATTGAGATGAAATGAAGTGTATGATTTGTTGACTATAAAACTTTTGATTTGCTATATAAGCCTTCATTCCATTAGCAAAAAAATAAATAAATAAAAAGCTTTTTAAAAAAGTATTCCTATAAAGTCATAGAAACATTTATAAAACAAAAATATCAAATTATGAAGCCATTGTTTCTCAATGTCTCCTCTAATTCTATACATGTTGTAAAGCAGTGGTTTCATCTAACCTCACCCCAAAGATTTTGCCTGCTTTGATTTACATTATGTCAAGACTCAAGTTTTAGTATCCTTGAAGGATTCAAATCATGTTCCTTTGAAATGTTTTTTGAGATTGGGGACCAAAAAGAATTCTGAATGGGCAAAATTAGATCTGTATAGTGGATATGCACTAAGGCTTCTCAGCATAATTCTTGTAAGACAGACATTGCCACCTTTGAAGAATGAGTAGGTGTAATTGTCAAGATGGGAACAGAAATTCGTCGTAACAACTTTCCTGGCCTGTGTTTCACCAGTGAAGTTTTCAGTTTTCTCATTATTATCCCCCACGATCTTCCTATGTCTTTTGAGACCATCTATCAATATTACTCCCTGGGCATCCCCCCAAAACATTCCAAATCTTCTGAGTTGACCTCTGTGCCTTGAATTTCACTGGCCCAGCAAATCCCCAGGGAAGCCACTGTTTGATTGGACTTTTTTTTTTTTTTTGAAGGTTCTTAATAAGAACTGATTCCACGGCACGTAACAACAACAAAATAAGACCAAGGAGATCTGGTAGCATAGTAGGTTGCACATTGGACTGCCAACCACAAGGTCAACAGTTTGAATCCACCAGCAGATCAGCAGGAGAAAAATGAATGAGGCTTTCTGCTCCTGTAAAGATTTCTATTCTCAGAAAACTTATACAGGATTGCTATAAGTCAGAACTGGTAGCGTAGTGGTTACGAATCGGGCTGCGAACCTTAAGGTCAGCGGTTCGAAACTACCAGCCGCTCCGCGGGAGAAAGATGAGGCTTTCTACTCCCGTAAAGATTTACACCCTCGGAAACCCTGTACAGGGTCGCTATGGGTCGGAACCGACTCGACGGCACTTAACAACAACAACAACAACAACAACCACCATTACCACCACCAAGACCAAAGTGTATTACTGAGAGAATGAACATAGGTCTGGCCATCCACTGATCACAGACATGCTTAAACAAGTTTTGTTTGGAATAATCCATGCACTGAAGACTATAACCTTGTAGCAATACTTTTTTACTTATTCTCATATTTTTGAATATAGTGCTGCTAGGTTTTGATAAGAATTTATTGGGTATGGGCCCGAAGAGAAACAGATGAGTTAACGAGGACCTAATGAGTTTTGAAAAGAAAATATCTCTTGTAAGGAATAAAAATGACAATGATTAGGTTATTGTTGTTCTTGATGGAAATATGAAGTGCCTTGATGGATTAAGCATTTTGCACAAAATTTGTTGTCAATCATCTCTAACTTGTTAAGTTCTCAGAGGTTGCTGCTTCTGTAAATTTGAATACATTGATTGATTTGGGAGGAGAGATTTTGAATGGGACAAACCTGAGATTCTGTTCTTAAACTTGAAAGTAGTTTTTCAGAAAAATGATCTTCAGTAACCAAAAAAATATCTGTTGTCGTTAAGCCAATTGCTATTCATAGGGTCATTTTTTTGAGTATCTATTCTAGAACTATGATCAGAGTCTCAATTCATTGTAATAATTTTCTAATATTTCTGTTTAAATTTGTAGCTGTTGTTGGTTACTGTGGAGTTGATCCCAAACGTGTGACAACCCCATAGGTGCAGAGTAGAAGTGCTCCGTATGGTTTCCAAGGCTATGAACTTTGAAAGCAGATTGTCAGGCGTGTATTTGAACTGTATTGTGCATTTGAACTGCCAACCTTTGTGTTACTAATCCAGTGCTTAACCATTTGTGCCACCAGGGACTTCTCCACTTCTGTTTCCCATGAGATAATTTTTAAAGAGAAAGTAAAGTGTATTCTTCTGCTCAAATGTGTGCTTGATTTGAAAGGCTTGATGTTGTTGTTGTTGTCAGGTGCCATTGAGTCGGAACCGACTCATAGCAACCCCATGCACAGCAGAACGAAACAATGTCTGATCCTGGGCCAACCTCGCTACCTCTGCCACACTTGAGTCCATCAGTGATGCCACCTGGCTGATCCATCTCGTTGGGGGTCTTCCTCTTTTTCTGTGACCCTCCACCTTACCCAGCATGACATCCTTCTCCAATGATTGTTTCCTCCGGCCAATATGTCCAAAGTAGGAGAGACGAAGCTTAGCCATCCTGGCCTCCAAGGAGCACTCTGGCTGCACTTCTTCCAAAACAGATCTATTGGTTCTTTTGGCAGTCCATGGCACTTTCAGTATTCTCCTCCAACACCACAACTCAAAGGCATCAATTCTTCTACGATCTTCCTTATTCACTCTCCAGCTTTTGCATCCATATGAGGCTATTGAAAACACAATGGCCTGCGTCAGGCGCACCTTAGTCCTCAAGCTGACATCTCTGTTCTTCAATACTTTAAAAAGTTCCTGTGCAGCAGATTTGCCCAGTGCAATACATCATCTGATCTTTTGACTGCTGCTTCCGCGAGTGTTGATAGTTGATCCAAGAAGAATGAAGTCCTTGACAACTTCAATCTTTTCTCCATTGATAAGAATGTTTATTGGTCCAGTGGTGAGGATTTTTGTTTTCTTGTTTTTGAGATGTAATCCATATCGAAGGCTGTGCTCTTTGATCTTCATAAGTAAATGTTTCAAATCCTCTTCACTTTCAGCAATCAAGGTTGTATCATCTGCATATGGCTGGTTGTTAATGAGTCTTCCTCCAATCCTGATGCCACGTTTTTCTTCATAGAACCCAGCTTCTTGTATTATTTGCTCAGCATACAGGTTGAATAAGTATGGTGAAAGAATACAACCCTGTCTCACACTTTTCCTAACAAGGCTTGATATGGTCTTGTTAATCTAATTCTAAGATGTTGTTGTTAAGTGCCATTGAGTTGGTTCTGACACATAGCGACCCTGAACAGGGTTTCCGAGGCTGTAAATCTTTACGAGAGCAGAAAGCCTCATCTTTCTCCCGTGGAACAGGTGGTAGTTTCGAACTGCTGACCTTGTGGTTCGCAGCCTGATTCGTAACCACTACGCTACCAGAGCTCATTGTTAATGAAATATTTAATTCTTACTATAGCTAGTGCAAATTTATGATGACATTTTATGTCACAAGTACATTTGGCAGTATGTTGGAGCCCTTTATATAATCAATGTGCATAGTACATCTTGGTCTATTTTATAGGACTTGGAACTTAAATTTACTATATCATAAGGAGACTGGTACTTAAACCTCTTTATATAATTTTAATCATATTTAAGACTAAGTTGATTCTGAAATTCAGGAATTTAACCCCAAATTAATATATTAGGATAAATTCTTATAGAGAAGAAATTAGACCACAGTTGTGTTTTTTTTTTTTTTTTTTGAAACTTTTTATTATGACTTGATTGCAGGTTTACAGAGAAGATCATTAGTTTTACATTCAACAAGTCATACATTTTGTTTCCTCACCATTACTGAAATCCCTTTCATGGAACAGCAGTTATCCCACTTTCTTCCTGTGGTTTTTATTTCCGTTCGACCCTCCTTCCCAACCCTTCTCAACTTTGTCCCTACGTAAATGCTACACTTTTGATTTGAATGGTTAACCATTCCATGGTGAACATACCTTACTAGTGTTGTTGTCCCCCCCATATGCCTATCTACCACTTGTATAAAAACTGGGCCGCACGAGTGAGACTTCAGACGACAGTTTTAAAACAATTATTTACTAAACATAGTTTTCTGTCCATACTGACTCTATCCACTTTAATTATGGCTTCTTTCCATTTCTTACTCCAAGTTTTTCCCTATCTTTTGTTCAGTATTATTACTAATGATTTTTTTATTTTTCTAAAAACTTCATGTAATTTCATATAATTTTGGTGGTGATGGTGTCAGTTCCAACTCATAGTGACCCGCATAGGTTTCTGAGGCTGTAAATCTTTATAGGAGGAGAAAGCCTCATCTTTCTCCCGTGGAACAGCTGGTAGTTTTGAACTGTTGACCTTGAGGTTAGCAACCTGACTTGTAACTACTACAGTACTAGAGCTCCTTTTATATAATTTTAGATAACATTAAATATTTTTCCTGTATTGTTTATATTATGAGGTTGGTAATTATGTAGATTATTCTGAGCCTTTTCTAAAAGATAGTGAGGTGTGCTATAGCTATTTTAAAAAACTGTGGTGATTACAAGTCGGGATACTAACTTCAAGGTCATAAGTTCAAAACTACCAGTGGTTCCGTGGGAGAAAGATGAGACTTTCTGCTTCCATAAAGGTTTACAGCTTCAGAAACCACATGCAGGGTCACTGTCAGTCGGAACTGATTCCACGGCACCACAACCACAACCACACTTATTTTAAATGAATGGAAAATGTTCTTAATTAGATATTTAAAGTCACCCATAATTCAGGATCTTTCTGCTTTCTCTACCTACTTCTAAAGTCAATTCTGATTTATAGCAACCTTCCTCTCTCTAAGGCCCACTAGAAAAGAAACAACACTCCTTTAGGGTTAGAAAATCATTTAGCTTTGTTTTGTAAAACATGATGACGAGAAATGTGTTGTTCTAAACCTAGAAGAAAATATTTCCTAATAGCTTACCTGTTCTAAGTAGAAATACTGATTGATTCATTAATTGTCGAACCAGTTATCTGAAGAATTCTTAGGAAAAACATGGAGAAGAGAAAAGAAAAGATCTTAATTTCTCATTGTTTTCTTATTACCAAAACCTACATATGATTCTGAGGGGAAAACGCAGCTTATTTTATTATTCCTCTTTCGGATGATAAATGTTGAACCATCATGTGGAGCCTATTCTGAAGATGAATATGATAACAATAAACCCTTTGTGATGAAAATAGCACAGTGATCCCATTTACTAAGTAATTAATCTTGACGTTACTTGCTACCGGTATTCCAATGTACTTTCCACATTAGCAATCTTCAGCTTATTGGAACATGATTCAAAATGAGTTACATTGAATGCAGTGTAAGTGTTGTATTATTTTGAATGTCATACTTGAATCCCTAGACCAATCTGATAATGAAACTGTTGGGTGGAATGCCTGCTTTTGTGCACACATGGTGGTGGTGGTTATGTGCCATGGAGTCGGTTCCGACTCATAGCAACCCTGTACAGGGTTTCACATACACATATATTATACAGTGTGTTGTATAGTTTTTTGTTATGAGTGTTCATAATTACTTCTTATCTGTATTTAAGGAACCCTGGTGACTGGCATAATTGGTAAACCTCAGCTACTATCCAAAGTTTGGCAGTTCGAACCTACCTGCAGTTGAGAGAAAAGACCAGGCAAGCTCCTTGTGTAAAGATTGTTCTTGTTGTTGTTAAGTGCCATTTACTCCATTCCAACCCATAGTGAACCCTGTACAGGGTTTCTGAGGAGTGAATGGTGAGTTTGAACTGCCAACCTTACAATTCAAACAGACTTTTCAGTCTAGCGCATTAACCCACTGCTCCACACCAGGACTGCTTGTAAAGATTGTTGTTATTGTTAAGTGCTGTCGAGTTGATTCCAACCCATAGTGACCCTGTGTAGCCTAGGAAATCCAATGGGACAATTCTACTCTGCCACATGGGGTTGTTGTGAATTGGAATCGACTTGAGAGCATGTAACAACAACAATCGGTGTATTACTTTTTAATTATAATTCCAATTATATCAAAGATTGTCTGGTAGAAGTAATATGTTCTACAATGGAAGAGCCACTAGAGTAAAGGGACAAAGTCAAAACTAAACAAACTGCCAATGAGTCAATTTTGACTCATAGTGAGTCTGTAGAGGGTTTCTGAGGCAGCACATTTTTACAGGAACACAAAGCCTCATCTTTCTACTTTGGAGCAGTGGTGGGTGTGAATCACTGACCTTGTGGTCAATAATCCAGTGCTTATCCTACAGCACCACCGGGGTGCCTAGAATAAAGGAAAGCGCACACTGTGATTCACATGAATTAACTTACTGAGTATCATTTCTTCAGTGCAGAGGTAACAGGAAGACAGAACCAGAAGAATTTACCCCAGGTGGTTTTATGTAAGTCCTCAGGAGACATTCCTAAAGACAATGAAGTACTAGTATTTGTTTGAAAGGCCATTCACAGTGAGGGTTCATGCTGGAATTAACTGGTGTCATTTTGAAGAAAAATTTTGCCAATTGGCATCTTCTAATTGTAAATAATGCCAACACCTATTAATAATTTTCCATAAGCATAGCTCACTAAGGCACACTACTTACAAGTTTATTAAGGTTTAACAGAATTGTGGCAGTTTAGTCTCCAAAAGCCTTATGTGAACTGTAAGAGTTAGTTGGTATTATTTGTAGTCTGTTCTGCTGGTTGGCGTTAGAAGCATTATGTTCATGTATTGTGGTAATGGCCTGCTGAGTAACTGCAAGGTTCATTAGACTCCCAAGACTTTTGAGGGGTATTTATGGATATTCATGTGCAGTGAACCCTTGAACTTGAACTGGTCATTTCTGTCTCTCATTGTTGAAATCATGTTTATTGTAAATGGCAGGAGAAACCAGAAAAGAGTCAAAATTGCTTAAGATTAAAATGATAAATGGACTATTAAATAATCAGCTGTAATCCTCCCTCCCACTCCCCACTATTAAATTGGTAGTCCTGGTTTGGCACTGTAGGATAGCACTGGACTTCTAAACCACAAGGTTGGCAGTTCAAACCCACCAACCTCTCTTCAGAAACCCTATGCAGGGTTGCTATGAGTTGTAACCAACAGGACAGCACTTAACAACAACAACACTTAAAAATAGCAACAGCTCTAAAATTGAAGTATCCCTGGTGACGTAGTGGGTTATGCATTGAACTGCTAACCGCAAGGTAAATAGTTCAAATCCAGTAGCCACTCTGTGGGAGAAAGTAGAGGCTTTCTGCTCCTATAAAGATTGATAGCCTTGGAAACCCTCTATAAGGTTGCTATGAGATGGAATGGACTCAGTGGCAAACCACTACCACCAACTATCAACTTGACATCTCTTTGCTCTCAAGGAAGAGCATCATAATTCTAAGCTTTAAAACTTTTAACAGATTTATTGTTTGTAAGTTAAATGTTTGCTTTCAAAATTATGTGTTTATATCTAAAAAAGATACCAGATATATAGTATTTGTATTGCTCACATTCTGTTTCTAGGCCAAATATTAATAAAAATGAAATACTAATAAGAGATTTAAAATATAATCAAACATCACACATAGTTATGAGAACTTTGAAAAAATGGAAAAAGTTTAATTAAGTTCAAGAAATATGCATACTCATATTCATCAAAATATAATTTAGCTGTATATATTACAATAATTAGAATTATCCCTTTATGAGTATGTCTTTCATTAGACTTAAATTCTTGAGCATAAAGATATTTTCTTTATTAATCTCTGTATCCTTGTCCCAGTAAGGAGCTCTGGTAGCGTAGTGGTTATGAATCGGGCTGCGAACCTTAAGGTCAGCGGTTCAAAACTACCAGCCGCTTCGCGGGAGAAAGATGAGGCTTTCTACTCCCATAAGGATTTACACCCTCGGAAACCCTGTACAGGGTCGCTATGGGTCGGAACCGACTCGACGGCACTTAACAACAATAACAACAACATCCTTGTCCCTACATAGTGCTCAGCATGTAGCATATGTTTGGTGAAATTCTTTTAGACTGAATTGAAGAGTCCTGAGAAAGAGGATGGCATTTTAAAGAGGATAACAAATGGAAATGCTCTGTGGTAATTGGGGTATGGAGGGCGTAGGTAAGCGGCAAGAGCTGGGATTAGAGAATTAGGTAGGGCAGAGCCTTCTATTCTCAGGAGTTTGGATTGTATACAAAAGCTGTTACGGAGCCATTTCAGAATTTTAAACAGCTCATCTCTCCAACAGCACCAATGTGAAGGATGAGCATAGAAGTAGAAATGAAAAACCAACTCTGATTCACCTCAGTTGAGTTCTGGTGTTCGGGACACCTGTAATGAAAAATGGGTTTTCAGTAAACCTGTAATGAAAAATAGAAGTGAAGGAGGGTGATTATGAGACCAATTTTTACTGGCTTTAGAGACTTTCTACATAAATTAGTTATGGGAGTAAATCCAGGAAGAAAAGGAGCAAGTGAGGTGGTTAAGAGTACAGAAGAAGAAACTTAGAGCATCTCCCTAAACCCTAAGAAAGATCTCTACAATGTTTTGTTTGTGTTTTAAAGGATATCTGAAATAGACAAGTAGGCTTGTGTTGAAGGCATGGATACAGGGTTGGTACTCACTACTGACAGATCTCAGGGTTGCTTTCACTTACAAAGATGAATAACAAACACAACACCCTTCAGGAAATAGGAAGTGCTATGATGGTAGCATAGTGGTTATGAATCAGGCTGTGAGCCACAAGGTCAGCAGTTCGAAACTACCAGCGATTCCACGGGAGAAAGATGAGGCGGTCTGCTCCTGTAAAGATTTACAGCCTCAGAAACCCTGTGTAGGGTCGCTATGAGTGGGAACCGACTCCACGGCACATAATAACAACAACAACAATGATGGTATAGATGGCCTGCATAAGTAAGTGTATTGCAAGGTAAAATCATAAGAACTACAATATATGTGAGACTATAAAGTGCATGGAGGTATGTATAGAAGTTGAGAAGAGGAAACAGTCACCTATGATGACCAATTGGGGACTTCCTGGATATATATTAGCAACAGAAACCAAACAGGATGCATTTACACAGGAAATAAAAAAATTTAGTAATTTTTTATTCTCTGTGTAAAGGAATCCTGTTTTGTTTTGTTTTGTTTTGCCTTTAATAAGATTTGCTAGTTCACAGAATCTGCAGGAGGATCTGAGAACCAGGTTTGGAGGAGACATAGCCAAGAACAATAATTAAAATTCCACTCTAGAATTTATCATGTGAGGCCATCATTGGTACTGTGAGTTAGCATAGATTCATCAAATTATGCTGTTTGCATCAACAAAACTACATCTGGTGCTGCTGTTGCCTCTGGAATATAAACATGACTGCCACAACTCCCATCATTGGTCAGGAAAAAATATCCTGCTCTTGTTATCTTTGTATTGTCTCTGACAGAAACATTTGATTTCAGAAGTTTCAGCTGTATCCTTATGTACTAGCTGCAGGAGAAGTTAAAAAAAGAGCATATCTGACATGTCCTATGGGTCAGAACTGACTTTGGAGGTAGAACACTGTTTCCAACAAATGAAAATACTCAACATGCAGAAAGAGACTCCTGGTGTGGTACTGGATCTGCACTGGACTGTGAACCACAACATCAGCAGTTCAAACTCCTTGGAAACCCCTATACAGGACTGCTATGAGTTGGAACCAACTCGATGGTACGTAACAACAACATAGGGAGGGGGCAAGGCTTAAATCCAGGTGGCTACAAAAAATGGCAACTGCCGCATAGGAGGGATAGAATTTGAAATGCCATTGGGGGAATAGTAATTTTAGACAGAAAATGGCTATTGGAATATTGGGTGGCAGTTCAAAAATTTAGCTTAGTAATCAAAGCTAAGTTAGCTGAAACCATAATATTATGAGGGGATATACTTCAGAAAAGAGATCATTGGGAAAGAGTTATAGTTACTTGTATTTATGAGGTCCTGGTATGGCTGTGTGATACGCCCTAAACTGTTAACTGCAAGCTGTCAAACCCACCAGCTGCTCTTCAGAAACTCTATACAGGGTCTCTATGAGTTAAAACCAACTTGACAGCACAAAGCATGAATGACATTTATGGGGTATAGTGTGTTAAGTGTTGGACTGCTAGCTGAAAGGTTAGTGATTTGAAAGTAACTAACTGTCTGCTGGAGAAAAATGAGGCAATTTGCTTCTGTAAAGATTTACAACCTTAGAAATCCTATGGAGCAGCTATATTCTATGATACAAGGTTGCTATGAGTTAGAATGGATTTGACATCAGTGGGTTTGGATATTTGTGGAACAGGAGAGGAAGAAATTTGATATGAATATATATGTATAAACCAAATAAGAGCTTATTACATTGTATGAGCTCTGGTGTGGCACTGTGGGTTAATGCACTGGACTGCAAGGTAAGTTTGAACCTCAAGGTCAGTGGTTCGAGCTCACCAGCTGCTCCTTGGAAATCCTATACAGGGTTGCTATGGTTCAGAACTGACTCAATGGCACCTAACAACAACAACAATTTGTACCACCGTTCATATGTGAGTTTGTTATACTAAGGTGACTTGTGTGTTGCTGTGATGCTAAAAGCTAAACCATGGGTATTTTAGATACCAGCAGAGTCATCGGACATGTTTCAGAAAAGCTACGAGACTAAGACACACTCGGAAGGAGGAGAGTCAGACTATCTGAATGTTTAGCCCTTGAAAACCTTATGAACAACAGTGGAACATTGTACCAGAGTGGTGAATATGAAAACATGAACAGCACCAGAATATTGTCAGATACAGTGCTAGGGACTGCCTCCTTAGAGTAGAATTTACTGTTACAATGCAAATGGAGTAAAGGATTTAGGACCTTCCTTTGCTGGTGAGGCAAAACTCAAAATGAAAAGAAACAGCTGTAAACTTCCATTAGTCATAAGAACATAGAATTTACGAAATATGAAAATCTGGTAAGATTTGATGTTGTCAAAAATGAAACGGAAGGCATAAAAATCAATATTCTAGACTTTAGAGAACTGAAATGGACTGGTATTGGCCATTTTGAATCTGACAATTGTGTGGTTTACTATGCTAAGAGTAACAGATTGAAGAGGAATGGTGTTTAATTCATCATCAAAAAGAACAGATAATATCCATACACCTATAAAAAAGACAATTAACTATTATTAAAATTTAGATTTTTTGTTGTTGTTAAGTGCTGTCGAGTCATAGCAACCCTCTAGAGGGTTTCTAAGGAGCAGCTGGTGAGCTTGAACCACCAACCTTGCAGTTCAAACTGACTTTGCAGTCTAGCACATTAACCCACAGCGCCACACCAGGACCCCATATCAACCACTAAAGCAGTAATGAAGAAATGGAAAAATTCTTCAACCTGAAATTGATCAAACATGCAATCAAGATGCATTGATAATTATTGATGATTGGAATGCAAAGGTTAGAAACAAAGAAGAAGGATCAGTAGTTGAAAATATGACGTTGGTGATAGAAATAATGCTAGAGACCGCACGATAGAATATTGCAAGACCAATGATTTCCTCATTGCAAATACCCTTTTAAACAACATAAAAGTGACTATACATATAGATCTCACCAGCTGGAATACACAGAAATCAAATTGTTTAGATCTGTGGAAGAGACCAAAACAAGACCAAGGGCTCTGACTCATAGCTACCCTGTATATATAGGGTTTCTCCTCAGAAACTGTTGGATTTGCACTGCTGACCTTGAGGGTAGCAGTCCAGTGCTTATCCTACAGTGCCACATAAGGACCCCATGTAGTGGTTGGTCATCGAGTTTGTTCCAACTTGTAGCAACCCTGTATAGGGTTTTCAAAGAGCGACTGGTGAGTTTGAACAGTTGACCTTGCAAAACCGACCTTGTGTTCCAGTGCTTATCCTACAGTGCCACACCAGGATTCCAGAAGTGGTTGTTGTTGTTGTTGCTAAATGCTGTTGAGTCAGTTCCAACCCATAGTGACCCTGTATAGGGTTTCTGAGGAGCAGTTGGTAAACTTGAACAACTGACCTTGCAGTTCAAACTGATTTTAAAAGGTTCCGGAAGTGGTTTTGTGTTGTTGTTGTTGTTAGGTGCCATCGAGTCGGTGCCAACTCATAGCAACCTTATGCACAGCAGAATGAAACACTGCCTGATCCTGGGCCAACCTCACTATTATTGCCACGCTTGGCCATTCCGTCTCGCTGGGAGTCTTCCTCTTTTACTCTGACCCTCCACCTTACCAAACATGATTTCCTTCTCCAGTGACTGGTCCTTACTGACAATATGTCTGAAGTATGAGAGACGAAGGTTGTCTGTCTTGGCCTCCAAGGAGCACTCCGGCTACACTTCTTCCAAAATGGATCTATTGATTCTTTTGGTAGCCCATGGCACTTTCAGTATTCTCCTCCAACACCATAACCCAAAAGTATCAATTCTTCTACGGTCTTCCTATTTACTGTCCAACTTTCACATGCATATGAGGTTATTGAAAATACCATGGCTTTGGTCAGGTGCACCTTAGTCCTCAAACTGATATCTTTGCTCTTCAACACTGTAAAAAGGTCTTGTGCAGCAGATTTGCCTAATGCAATACGTCATTTGATTTCTTGACTGCTGCTTCTGTGAGTGTTGATAGTTGATCCAAGAAGAATTGTAGAGGTCAATTAATATTTCAATAAATATTTGTGGATAAAAAATCAGTACCCATGATTATTTAGTAGAATTCATTATGGAGGTGAGATTTGAGCCAAAATTGAAAGAGCTAATGGAGAAAGCTAAGTAGATATCTAAGGGGGGCAGGGAAGTGTTTTTAGTGTAAATATAAGTTTTGTTTATTCTGGTTAAGGCCAAATTTGGATGTTTCATTTGTGGTAATCCTTAAAATAGGTAACTCAGTACTTGACTGAAAATTTCACTTTTCAGCTTGATGTTTGACAGACATAATCACACAGAGAAATGTTATTAAGTTCTGATGAGTCTGTTCAGAATCATTAGTGACTTGATGTAGGGTTTTTGAGGAGTAGCTGGTGGGTTTGAAGTGACAATCTCATGGTTAGCAGTGCAGTACTTGTCCTATAGTGCTACACCAGGAATCCACACAGAGCATTAACTAGAGCACTTCTTGTTGTTGCTAAGTGCTATCAAGTCAGATCCAGTTCATAGTAACCCTGTTTCTGAAGCGCAGCTGGTGAGCTTGAACTGCCAACCTTGTGATTCAAACCAACCTTGCAGTCCAGTGCATTAACCCACTGCGCCACACATGGACTCCAACTAGAGCACTAACTATCCCTTAATGAGAAATGTTCTTAGTTATTATAGAGTCTGTATGTGTGCAGAATGTTTTGATTCAAAATACATCATTTACTTCATTTGATACCATGATTAATAAAATTTATCCTCGCTGCCTCCATGGTTTCCTGGTGTGATGCTTCAGGTTAAGGCCCTGGACTGCAAAGTTGGTTTGAAGTGCAAGGTCGGTGGCTCAAGCTCACCAGCTGCTCCTCAGAAACCCTATGCAGAGTCCCTATAAGTTGGAAGTGACTCGGTAGTCATTAGCAACAATAACAACATCCATAACATAAGCACTTTACTTCTGTTATTTCATGCCATTAAGTGTATCTTATACTTGTGTTCTATTGTGTCATACAGGGTTGAGAATTATCTACAAAGGCTGTTTTTACTGTACCTTAACTTGTTCTCATTCAGTAAGGTTTATATGTAGTGTTTCATTTTACTGTATTTTAGAAACCATTATTTAAATATCCAAACCAAACCTCAATCTTAAGAAACTTTCCATTAACTAAATCTGCTAGAAAGTGTTTAGTAAATTGTCAAGAACAAGCTGCTTCTTCTAAAGAAAATAATTCAAGACACTTACGTGTCTGTGCTTCTGTATCTGGGGACAGGTGATGGAAGATCAGGGAATTTATATATATTTGTATGAATATTAAAGAGGTTACAGTATGTTTTTAGTCATCCTTTTGGTATCAAATATCTGTCATTAGGAAAATATTTCAGTTAGCAGGGTTGACTTCAGCTGAGGAATGAAAAGTTTTTGCATATTATAAATCTGAACTCCAAATCTTTACATTATGGTTCCTTTCCTTTATATTATTGTTCCTTTCCTATATCATGCATATAGATTTTAAATCTTTAAATTAAAAAATATATATATAGCCTGCTTTGTGTAATCTTTGCATTTCTTCTAGCATCAATTTTTGAAGACTACCATTAGCTAAATATACTAAGAAATGTGTATATAGGGGTGTTTCAAAAAGTACATGGCAAAATGGAATTAAAACATAGTGGAAACTTTCCATGACCTTTTCTGAAGTGCCCCCAAGTATACTGACATTTAACAGTACTGTTTTTCAGACTTTTATGGAAAAGTCAGTATATTTTACCTAGAAGTGAAGATGTTTTCTATTTCTAGTAGTGTCTTCTGTTCTACTTTAAGTAAGCTTTTCTCATGTAATTTCTTATATGCAAAATTAGGTGTTATCTAAATAGTAGAAAACATATTCTAAAAACTGTCTTCATATGGTGTGTGAGGAAACAACTTCTCTGGTTAAAATAAATATAGACTCTTCAAGGTTTCGAGTAAGAGCTATATTTTGGCTCCTTTTATATTTATCCTATGCTGGTGATTTTCAGGATGATAGATGACCAGCAACCTTTTGTTGTACATAGGTCTCCAAGAGTTGGAGTCAGCTCATCATCCATCCATCCATCCATCCATCCATCCATCCATCCATCCATCCATCCATCCATCTAGCTATCTATCTATCTACTAAAGTATGCCTTATTTATTTTCAAAGTATATTCAAGAGTACTAAGGAAATGTATAAGATAAAATAAACTTTTATCAATGTTTAAAATTTCATTTTTCAATTTACTATGAAATTAATGACTAGTTTTAAACTTGCAGATTAGTTTACATCAGTTCAAGTTGAATTTACATGGATTTCATGCAGAATTGAATTTAGGATGGATGACGCATGATAGTAATATTCTTTGAGAAATTGCTTTGATATAAAAGTCTTTGTTCATGAGCTCTTTACAAATAGCTAGTGTGAAATATAAACAGGTGCTAAATGTTCTGATTTTCTGCTCAGGGATGTTTGGAGACTAATGTGTTAGAGAAGATGAGCCCTTTGAATGTCTCTAGGATAGTCTGACAATAATTTAAAAAAAAAATAACTATAGATTTTTATCTTAGCCAATCTACGGTGGTAGTTTGACCTTGTAATTTGCCTTTAATTCTCTTCACTGTATTTTAATGTTAATGTTTGGTTGTCTTGAAATATTGGTTTAACTTTTTTTATCTGGCTTATTTAGCGTTTATTCAGACTTTTTATATATTTCTTAAAATTTATAATGTGACATGAGCTTTCTGAAAGAACTCTTTAATTGGCAGGTAATGATATTGTCATAGGTGTAAAATGTTATTTCATCATAAAATTCCTTACACCATCTTGTCTGCTGAGATTTGTGTGCTGCTGGTTCAATTTGATACTCTAAGTACACAGTGCTTTAGTGTTTTAGGAGAGGATAGTTTGGGGCTTACTTGTTCTCTTTCAGAATGTACCTCAAATCTTTTCAGTGAGTTGTAAAAGACCAACATTGGCAGCCAATACTAGAAGCTAATTTTATGTCTACCCGATGATGTTGTGGTCTTAGCTTGTTAGTAATGATAATAATTTGGTTTATCTCCAAAGTGATTTATGCTAGTGTCTGGTGTTTAATTTGTATGTCAGAGTTCTTCAGATTATCTGGCATGGGATAACTATCTCTTACTAGTTTTATAAATATCTCAAGAAAGATAACTTTCTTGTAGGTTATAATAAAAGAAAATGCTTATTTTTAGTTTTTTAAATAAATTCCTAATAAACAAAGGACAAAAATAGGAAACAGGAAAAAATGACAGCAATCTGCTAAAGGCACGGAAGCCTGGTTTCTAGTAAAAGTTTTGGCATTTTAAAGCTTGAAGGAAATCTGGATGTTTCTTTATACTTGTATGTGAATTTTTTGTTGCTACTAGTAACTATAGAGAATGTTTTTTGTACAGCACCCTTTTAATAACAATAGTCTCCCCAAATATACTATGGCATAGATTTAAACTTTATTAAGTCTGTCTTGGACTCCCCCTTCTTCTCCCTGAGTAAATGGAAGAAAAGTTTGGCAGGCTCCATGCTGTGCCCTTGATTGATGCCCAGAACATCTGAAGGACTTTTGTGTCCTGCCCGCTCTCTATGAGTGCATAATGTGTGAATACTTGAAGAAGGTCAGCCCTTATCACATGTAATCTAGGCCTGAAAACAGATCAACAGTGACAGTCATACCCTGTAAGTAAGCACACAAATCATCCTCTACATGCTATAGACAAGTTGTGGGATATTTTTTTTTCTCTCTCTTTTTACCCCTTCCCACTCATGGGGCACCTTGGCAGAGCAATAAAAGCAGAGAGAGGACGTGCTTAGAATAATCTGTCACTCGTTCAAGGAGGAAGGGTTTGTTTATTTGTGATGATGTGATGGTCTTTCACTGAGCTTCTGAAGGGAGCTTTGGGTTGTTAGTGACAAGTGATGTGGAATGTTGCAAATTATAACTGGGGAAGGAGGCAGGAACAGCCTGAAAGCGGGCTGACATTGTGGTCTTTATAAACTCCAGAGTCAGGAAAAATGTTTTTGTACACTTAAGCTCTATTGTTCTCCCCACCCTCCAATAGTGGAGTAACTTTTTATGCTGTGTTATATAAGGTTTTAGCTGAAAATGAGAGTAAAAAAAAAAAATGAATCAGTGAGTACTGTTTTGAGTTCGTTTTTCTATTTCTGGCACATCATGTGTGAAAGTGTGAAAAAATATTTTTGTGTGAAGCTCTGTGGAATAGTAGGGACCTAAAATAATATAATTTCCTAATATGGAGGGGAAAAAAGGAGTTGTTTTTATGTGCCTGTATATTTGAACATAGGTTTAACTAAAAAGTAAATTTTACCCTCAACAGTTTTAGCAGGGAAGTTCAAATAAAACAATGACATTATGAGAAATAAGTATTTTTTTAAAGATAGAATTTTTTTTTGTTAATCTCACCTTGAAAACTTTACTGGTTTCCTTTGAATTATAGGAATAATTGCAAAGGGTTGTTGTTGTTAATATGCACAATAGAAAATAAACTGCAAACCTCCAGATAAAAACAGGCATTGCTTTCCCCAGATAGCCGATAAAAAGAAAACTTCTGATTGTGAGATAATTCCTTCAGTCTACTTCAGGCGAATCTTTTGCTCTCTACACTTGTCCGTCTTTTCATGCTCCCTGCAAATACTGTTGTTTCTCACACTCATAAATGTCTGCACTGCCTGTTCCCTTTGCTTAGGATTCCTTTGCCCTCTCTCTACCCATTAGATTCCTGCTTGTCTTTGAAGGCCCAGTTTAAATGCCTCTCCCTGGCAAGGCTATTACACACACACACACACACACACACACAGTCAGTCAGAATGAATCTTTGTTTATACTGTGCTTCTCAAGTTCTTTTAGTATAGGAATTATGCGTGGTATTGTCATTATTTACTTTGTGTTTCTCTTTGCTCATTAGATGATAAGTTTTGTCTTGAAGGCAGGTACTTTGTCTTTTTTGATATTGTCATTTCCTGTTCACTAGACACAATCACCCCAAATAGAGCAGAATTTTAAATAGTATGTTTGTGAAATATTATCTTTGTATATACAAAACCAGGTTGGTTTTTTTCTTGGTGGCTATTTCTTTATGACAATAAAATATATCACTAATTGAAATTGTTAACGGAGTAGCCTCAGAAATTTAAAAATGATTCAGTATGCCAAATGAATTCTTAATAAATTAAATAAAAGAAATTGATGAAATAAACATTTACCTTTGTAGGTATAGTTTGAATTTTTAAATATATATTTAGCATAAAACATTCTTTATGCTTGCTTTAATGATTCCATTATTTTAGACTGTAACAATTTGGCAAAAGTTACCTTGTGGTCGGTTATACTAAAGAACATTGCTGTTAGCAAAGGGTTTCATGCCAGGAAGCAAGCGAGTGATTGGTGAGAGCTGTCAGAAATTGCTGATCCTTTTCTGATGTCCTTCTATGTTCTGGGTATTATATTTGGTGCTTTGTATTTATTTACTTGCTTAATCCATGCAACAGTCTGTACTGTTAGTTAATAAGAAAACTATAGAACAGAAAGTTTAAATATTTTCCCCAAGGTTATACAGAGAGCACAAAAAAGACTATTTCTACTCTATGACAGAGTCTATACATCTAGAATTGTCAGGTCTGTGTAAGAATTCGACAGATGATGTGTAACAATAATAACTCCTCTCATAATTGTGCTATTATTCACCTTTTTTCTTTCCTTGTTCTTCTGTCAAGTGTATATTTTCAAATAGAAATTTTTCATTTAATCTTCTCTCAGCATTTTTTTTTTTTTTGAAGCTTTGTTTTGAGTATAAATTAACTTGCAAAATTAAGTTGACATTGCTCAGTAATTGGGTACTGAAGAACACATCAGAACTAAACCACTGGTATTCTGCTTTCTGGTATTAGTTGTTGTATATTGAGAAGTAATTAAAATAGAATCTATTGGAGCAGTTGAGTTCATTCTTATAGCTTTCAAGAAAATATACAAACCAGTTGTTGGCATTGTCTCCTAAGTTGCAGTCAGTCCTACAGTTAGGGAATCATGAATGGGTACTACAAACCACATTTGCTGTTGTTAAGTTCTATCTAGTAGCTTCTGACTCATAGTGACCCTGTATAGGGTTTCCAAAGAGTGGCTGGTGGATTTGAATTGCCCAATTTGTGGTTAGCATTCCAGTACTTATCTTACAGCACTATAGCTGAACTCCTGGAAATTATATATTGTTCTTGTTAAGTGCCGTCAATCTTGGTCCTAACTCATAGAGACCCTGTATAGGGTTTCCAGGAATGGCTGGTGAGCTTGAACCGCCGACCTTGAGGTTCAAGCCTACCTTGTAGTCCAGCTCATTAACCCATAGCACCACACCATGACTATCAAATTATATTTATTACATATATTAGTGTGACCGACCTATATTCTCCCATATGCAAATCCATATTATTTTGCTAAATTAGGTTTCTATCTATATAATAAGGATTTTATTCGGTTTTTTGAGTCTAGTAGTTTGGGATTTAATTCTTCATTTTAAAGAACATCTTTTTTTGGCCCTGAGTTTATAAGCTATAAGTGAAAAGTTGTTGTTAAGTGCTATTGGGTTAATTCCCACTGATAGTGATCCTCTATAGGGTTTCCGAGGAACAACTGGTAGATTTTAGGTTCGCAGTCCAATGCTAATCCTAGATAACCAAATCAGAAGTCCAAATGGAAAGTAAAGTAAATTAATGAGAATACATCTTGAATTTTTTAGCAATAATTAAAAAAGGAAATCTGTATTATCAAACTGAGTGGAAAACCTCTCTGCCCATTTCTAATCTAAATTTCTGTTCTTGCCACATAGTTGGAAGTTAGGTTTAGAGACTTCTACTACTTCCTGGCTGAAATCCTAAAGTTGTTTTTTTTTTCACCAAGTTAGACAATTACTCAAGTCTTTAATTGTTTGTATAATAAGTAGCCTTCTGGTGTGACACTGTAAGATAATGCACTGGACTGCAAGTCAGTTTGAACTGCAGGGTCAGCGGTTCAAACTCACCAGCCACTCCTTGGAAAACTTATACAGGGTTGCTATGAGTCAGAACCAACTAGATTGCACTTAACATCATCAACGTACTCCATATATGCTACATTTGATGTCCTGAGCAATCTGGTTCCTCTCTGTCTGGTTTTATCTCCAACCACTTATTAATAGTGTGGCAACAATTGTGAGGTTGGCCCAGGACCAGACAGTGTGCATAGGGTCGCTAAGAGTCGGTACCGACTCAATGGCACCTAACAACAATGATAACTTATAAATATGAGCTTTCTGCTTTAGGAAGATTTTTCTTCTCATACTGTTGCATTAATGAAATATTTTTTCCTGACTTAATCCTATTCATATAAATTCTTCCATATTATCCCCTGAAATTCCTCTGTTAATTTCTAAGTTTAACCCATCTTTCAGCATCCAGCTCTCCCTCATAACTTTGGGCCCAACTAATGTGTTTCTTACGGAACTCTGGTAGCGTATTGGTTACGAATCGGGCTGCTAACCTCAAGGTTGGTAGGTAATTCAAAAAATGAGGCTTTCTGCTCCCATAAAGATTTGCAGCCTCAGAAACTCTGTGCAGGGCCACTATGAGTTGGAACCGTCTCCACGGTACTTAACAACAACAACAATCTGTATCTTACTCTGAATTATTTTTATTTCATTTTGAGTCATTTCATCTTAAAATACCTGACTTTACAATTTTTACTTAATTCTTTATTGTATAATCTTTTTTTTTTTTTTTTCTTAGTGGTATCAAAACCTTCTTGAGTGCATCTATCTCAGTCAACAGACTACAAATTCAGAAGTGGTTGATGATGTAAATTGCTTTGAATTAGAATTCTAGAAAGAAAGCAAAGATTCCCTTTTTGTGCTTGAATCAATTACAGATGACCATCTTGCAGAAGTCCAAGCAGTTGGAGCTGTCCCACATTTCAGCTATTCAGTCCTCACCCCAAAGCTTAAGGCTTGATTCCAAATTGGCAGTGAAGCCATGTTGTGAATATGGCTCTGAGCCTAATGTAGGGGGCTTGAACAACAGATTCTATTGACTGATTTTTATCCTGTTTCCCACATATTACCCTTCTGCTTTTGATCACCCTTATCCAGTTTACTATAACCCGGTCTCCCTTCTAAGCTCCCTTCCTAGCATTATCCCTTCATAAAAGCAATAGTGAAAAACTAGCACTTTGTTATCATCCTATCTTCCTTTTTGGACTGGTAAGTTTCATGGGACCAGTGAAACTTACAATGTTAGTTTGTTAAATTTAGGATAGTTTAAAATTTCCTATATGGTTCAACATACCCTGTTTCGTTAAATTTCATCTCATAAAAGGAAGAATTGAGGATTTTGCATTAATGATAGTGCTTCTTGTTGTTAGGTGTTAGTTGCTGTCAAGTCAATTCTAGCTCATTCCCTAAGAAAGAATATATTTGAATGGGACCCAGTGGAGCACTGAGAGGTACAGGGTACAGGGTGGGATATGCATGGTGTGTGTGTGTGTGTGTGTGTGTGTGTGTGTGTAATGACTTAAAAATTAGAAGGCAGCAGAGATTTTTTTTTCCCCCTGAAGAAAATAATACTTACAATATCAGAGTATAAATAGTATGGTGATTTCTTAGATACAACCATTGAAATAAATCTTTGCTCTTATCTATAAATCCATTATCAGGCAAATTAGTGTACTTAACTACTTTTGTTGTGATGACATTGTAATTTGTGCACATACTGGCAATTTATTGATATTTCTTGTTCTTCGATTACTGACAAGTACCAGAAGAAAAAGAAAACAAATATATATATCTTAAGTTTGTTGTAGTTGTTAAGTGATCTCAAGTCATTCTGAGTCATAGCATCATTGCATAGGGTTTCTTAGGATGTCAATCTTTGCAGGAGCCACTTTGGAGTGGCTAGTAGGCCCAAACAGCTCATGGGGTTTATAATCCTACTGAGCCACTGTGCTTTCTAAATTTTAGTATTGAAAAAAAAAAAAATTGCTTTGACTGTTGTGAAAAAATTCTACAAAACAGTTCATAGTTAACATTGAGAAGTAATTACAGTTACAGTCTAAAAAATTGAACAATTTACAATAGATTTATTTACATAATAAGGTTGGTTAGGTTTACAACACATTGATTTTTATCTATACAGGAAGCAGAACCACAGTCCTTTAAAAATATTTAATTAGTGCATAGCATAACTGAAATTTTCAAACTTGACATACTTATAAAAGATGCATTTTACATGTGACCCTTTCTCATTTGTGCTGTTGATTCAAAGAAATTAGTTTCACTATTGATATATTGATACAACGTGTAAAACTGCTGTAATACAATAATACCTTAATGTGTTTCATGATTTCTGTCATTTCATCAAAGCAAAAATTGTATTTTTCCTTGTCTTTTTGCCTATCCCAAACAGTTAAAGTTCCTAAAGGAGAGAGAGAGAGAGAGAGAGAGAGAGAGAGAAAGAGAGGGGGAAAAAAAAAAAAAAAAAACTTTTGACAAATTAAATAAACTATTTTCATGACAGCAAAATGTAGGTGTGATTTGGTTTGAATTCCTTCATAGCTACCCAAGAGATTTTGGGGGTGTTGGGTTGCCAATGCCAAAAGAGACCCCCGTGTACCCTGGTCCATGTGTGGGCAGCTGGGTCAGGTTCCTTTCTTAAGAAAACAATCTGGCTTGGGGTCCTCACCACCCTTTGTTGTCCTCCCCACGAGGTGATCCATTGAAGTCTCTGTGGTGACAGAACCAGTTTGTAACAGGCTTGTCTTTCACGGTCCTGTCTCAGACTTGCTGGCAGTCTTGCAGGAAGACCTGACAAGAGTGGCAGAGGAGGAGACTCAGTGAAGTAAGAAAAGGCAAGAAACAGAAGGCTTAAACAGGCAGGTCATATTTACTGCTCTCCTGCCGCAATGGGTTGGCTGGAAAAATTTAACTGGCAGCTTCACATTTCCTTGCTCGTTCTTCTGTCCATGTACACGAGGGGTAAGAAGATCAGTATATCACAATAGAGTGCTGACAGGGTGCTCAGTTAACATTTGATTTTGTGGCTTTTATCACAAAAGGTAAAGTTCAGGGCAGAAGTTCAGCTGCTAGAATTTTCTAACCCTTCCCCCTTCTCCCCTTGTCCCCTTCTCTGTAGTTTTACTATTTTCTCTGTTATAGCAAAATCATTTCTAGGTAGTCTTTATTAGAATAATTTTAAAGGGACTTAAAGTTTGTGATTTCTTTAACAACTAAGAATTAAATGCAATCCAGGTTGGAACTTTTAGTATGAAGTTGATTCTCAATGTACTGTGACAATTTAGGTATGAAAAATTGAGGGAAATAATTCTAATACATTTTGTTTTTTGTGATTGTTGTGATTTTTATAGGTTAGCTATTTAATTTTGAAGTTTGTTACAATTCTTATTTGAAAGCATTGACTAAATCTATAATTTTACAGTTTTGATAGTTAAATATGGGCATATCTGCTTATCTGCATGTAAGAACAGGGATTTGCTCAATGGCAATTTTGTTTAGAAGAATTATTCTTGTGGCAAGTTGACTAAATGAAGCAATTAATTTATAAAGAATTCATTATGATGAAAAATACACAGCAACATATATTCAAAGTGATAACAATGGAAACATTTAAAAATTTTAAACAGGAGAGTATCTTAAATTGATGAACTAATTGCAAATGTGGAGAAAAGTGACTAAATGAATGTCAAATAATGAGTTGTGGAAGCTATTGTAACAAGGAAGTGATCAAGTTGTAAATAAGTATATAGTGACTTTATAAAACTAAGGCAGGTGATAACAACAACAGAAAAATGAGATTGAAGTGCATTTATAATCCAACTCCATGTCCTTATGAATGCATTATATAGAACCAATTTAGTTGTACTATGTCCTAATGTGGTGTTGGGCTATGAACCACAAGGTCGACTGTTCAAACCCACCAGCTGCTCCTCGGAAACCGTATACAGGGGCACTATGAGCTGAAAGCTACTTGATGGCTCTTAACAACAACAACATTTATCAGAAAAGAATGCATGGTCAATTAGCATGTTTAATGCATTGTATAGACCAATTTAATTGCTGCATGCAGTATTTATCAGAAAGGAATGCATGATCAATTGGTGTGTACTTTTGATTGGCACTTAGAAAATTAATGTTTCCATAATTTCAGACACTATTAAAATATTTTATTTTGTGACCTCATGCCATAAAAAAAAAACAAAAAAACAAAAAAAAAACTTCTTAAATGTTACTAAAAGGGCTGTTTTTTTGTTTTGTTTTTTTAATTTATATGAAGGGCTAGTATTTTATTTACCTAGTTTGTTAATTTCTTTCCAAAAATTGTTATAATCTGATACCTTCTAAATGCCGTAGGGAAACTGCTTTATAAGAATGTTTCAAATGTCCAAAGCATGATATATGTGAGCTACAATTCTAAATCCTCTATCCATACTACTTTTTCTTTGCCTGAGGGCAATTTTTCATTGTCTTTTTAGCATTTTCTTAGAAAAACATGAACAGCTGATTTTGATGTTGTCATGCTTTGATAAAAAACAAAGAGACCATATGCTATAGACAGAATCTTTGAATCATAAAACACTAGACATAAAGATGTTTACTGTAAAGTAAAATTGTATACATGTCTTATTCCATTGAAGAGTTGGGAGTCCAGAAACATTATCTACCTATTTTAACTCACAGACCATTTTAACTCTTTATCCAGGGTATTTCTTCTTGTTTCTGTGCTTGTTTTTACTACTCAGTCTTTTAATTTACAGCATTGTAAGTTAAGAGTGTGATCTCTGGAGCAAGAATGATTGAGTTTGAATCTTAACTTTGCCACTTACTAGCTTTGTGAACTCAAATGATTGTACTTTGTAGTACTGCAATATTCTCAGCTGTGAAGTGGGAAAAATAACATTACCTACTTGGTTGTTCACTAACTGAATACATAAAAGCACTTAGGATAGTGTCTAGCAGATGGTATTATATAAAGGTTTGCTATTATTAGTATATTGTTGTTAAGTTGAGTCTAGTGAGATCCTGGTGTGGTGCTGTGTGTTAATGCGCTGGACTGCAAAGTCGGCTTGAACTGTAAGGTCGGAGGGTCAAGATCACCAATTTCTTCTCGGAAACTGTATAAAGGATAGCTGTGGGTCAGAACCCACTCGATGGTACATAACAATAGTAACAACAAAATCAGATTCTACTCTTAGCAACCCTGCATAGGATTTCCATGGAGCAGTTGATGGATTTGAATCTCCAACATTACAGTTACCAGTACAAATGTTTATCCTACTGCACTGCACTTGTTGTTGTGAAGTGCCGTCGAGTCGGTTCCGACCCATAGCGACCCTGAATAGGGTTTCCAAGGAGCGACTGGTGAGCTTGAACCACCGAGCTTGTAGTTCAAACGGCTTTGCAGTCTGGCGCATTAACCCACAGCACCACACCAGGACTCCTTCAGGGCTCCATTATACATATGTTGTTGTTGTTAAGTGCTGTTGAGTCAATTTTGACCCATAGCGACCCTGTATAGCATTTCCAAGGAGCAGCTGGTGAGCTTTAAACCACCGACCTTACGGCTCACAGCAACTTTGCAGTCCAGTGCATTAACCCCACAGCACTACACCAGGACTCCATTTATACTTATATTTTTAAGTGCCATTGAGTCAATTCCACCCCATAGCGACCCTGTATAGGGTTTCCAAGGAGCAGCTGGTGAGTTTGAATCACCGACCTTGAAGTTCAAATGGCTTTGCAGTCTGACGCATTAGCCCACAGCGCCATATTTGCTCAGGAACAAGAAGCAACAAAGTTGGAAATATAAACTGAGATATGATTGTGAAGAATTCAGTGGTTTAGCTTAATGTAATTAACATACTGAATCATAATTTAAAATCTCAGTTTGAGCACCAATGAATTTGAATTTGTGTGTGTGTGAGAGAGTGAGGTTTTTTTTTTTGTTGTTGTTGTTATTTTTTGTACATATAACATTTTATAAAGTAACTTTCAGGTGTTTATGATATTACCACAATGAAGTCAGAATGTACTGTAGGCAGTGAGTATGAGTTTAACCAAGATTAAGCAGTTTTGCCTATCAGCATTAAATATTCATTGACAACTTATAACACGCTTTACAATATTTAACTCTATCAACTTCAGTGATAATGGATGTGATAAAATACAGGTAAACAGGAAGCACAGATCAATGAAGTGCTCATGACTAGTGAGTGACACAGGCAAGATTCATATTCTGAGACCTTCCATCTTTATTTATATTCTGAGACCTTCCATCTTTATTTATATTCTGAGACCTTTATTCATATTCTGAGACCTTCCATCTTTATTTATATTAAGTTTCTAAATGACAACTTGAGACACTTGGAGAGTATGAGCTGGTGGTTAATAAAAATGTTCTGTTAATTAAATACATGAAGACCTAAAGGTTATACGAGGAAGAGACTCTATAAATTCCCTAAACAGTACAAAGCCAGGCAAAGTCACAATAAGTAGGAAAAAGAGAACTCTTTGTACCTGGAACAGAGTAGTGAGGGTGACCTGCCTGTAGATGATCCATCAACCTAAATCTTATCACTGCCTAAATCTTATCTTCAGTGTTTTACTTGAGAAGACATAGTTTTTTGTAAAAAAAAAATTTAAAGGAAGCTATGGTACATCTTGGTAGAGGTTTTTAACTTTGAGTTTTTATATTGGCACATAAAAGTCAGTGTTCCTAAAAAAAAAAAAAGTCAGTATTCCTGAACTGTGGACTTCCCTTTCTAAAGGTGAAAAACATGGTCTGCAACAGTGAAAACCTGTAGTGTTCATTTCTATCAATATGGATTATTTTTATAATTGAGCTATGAACTGAACTGCTAACCACAAGGTTGGCATGGGTCAAACCCACCAGCCACTCCTCGGAAACGCTGTATGAGATCGTGATGGGTCAGAACCAACTGAAAGGCACTTAACAACAACAACAAAAAGCCCATTATTGTCACAGCACAGGAGAAAATCACAGCTAATCGTAATGAGTATAATGCAAAGTGTAAAGCAACATTTTGTCCACTACCATTGTTCTTAGAGTCTTCTAAAGAATGCTAGTGATGTTATAAAGGTGATAGATTAACAGCCCTAAAAGCTAACAGTCTCTTCTTGTTTGTTGTTTTAACACATCAGTGGCAATAATGTATCCGTCCTTCCTGACATGAATGGGTCTTATGTTCCGGCATAAAAAAGGTGAGATTTTAATTTAGGTCCCTGTGAAATGTTCATGTGAAAATTTTATTTTTTTCATAACATAATGGTTATTGGTTATTACAACAATCTAATTACATCAAAGTTGGAAGCCATGTTTTTCCTTTAGAAATAATTCTGTGTCAGTGAAGACAGTTACAGGAAAAGAAGAGGTAAGATAGGAAGTAGCAGTCAGTTTCTTTGAATATAGGAAACCCCCATACACAGTGAGCTAAAATAGTCCCAGTCTCCATTCCCTTATGGTTTTATATAACCAGATCTTACATCCTTTCACTACATTGTCTGGTCATATCGTTTGGGTTCACTGTTGTGATTGACATTATACTAAAAGTTAGAAGAAAAAAGAAGTTATTAAATATTTTAAGTAAAATTAAGGAAATGAGCAAGTTCAGTAACAGGAGGATAGCAAACTTGTAGTTTCAAAATTCGATAGGTAATATTGTTATAGGACATCAATTTTTGGTAATTTTTTTAAAGTGGAAAATGATCCTTGTTACCATATGGCAAAATACAGTGAAAACCTGAACTGTTAGACCGACACAGCTGTTAAAGGCATAAATGTGGCTCTGTGTTTAAAAGTTTTCTACTACAGCTATTATGTGGCATTTCCAACAATTCATCTCAGGCTCTTAATCGGCAGTAACTGCAACTTGTGGTGAGCATCACAGATGTAAGAAATTTGATCCCTGGTACTTTACCTGGGAGGAAAATGGCTAAGCTATAGGTGTCAATTTAAATTCAGCATGCGAGATTGTATAATAGACACTCACATAACTATTGTGCACAGAATCAGATGTTGGCTTTCACATTTTCTATGGGAATTTATGGTCAAATATATATATAAGTATCATATACATAAAATATATGCACATGTACAATTATAATTTTTAACTCACAGATATATGAAGGCTTCTGGATGAACAATAGTAAGAAATAGAAGAATAATTCAAATTAGCTCTTTTCTCCCCCTCTAATCCAATTGAATCTAAAACATTTACAAATATGTGATTGATTTAGAATGGTTAGAAACAAATCTATAGATAAAAAGTGTGTTCTTTCTAACTTTTCAAGGGTATGTTTTCAATGGTCATATAAGAAGTAAAGCAAATCCTTAAATACAATGCTGTTAATCAGCTACATTCACTATCAGGTTTTCTTATGCTACATTTTAGAGCCAGAGACCTCTTTTGATCTTGATTGCAACACTTTTTCCCCCTATCTATAAGTTACTTTGTTGGTTTGGAAATGTTAATATTAGAACATCTAAGGATGACTTTGTGACTATTCACTCAAATGGCCTAATTCTTATTCTAGGTACCATCATTTGGAGAAATTATGAATTCTCTTGATTGACACCATCTCTATGTCATTCCTTCAATAATTAGTTGCTATATAAAATCATACTGTAGTGTTGATTGTATATTCTGGTTAGAAAAAAAAAAAACACACAGAAACTTAACTAGAAAGAGAAGTTGAATGGGGCATAAAGAAAACTCAAAGGAAACAAAGGCCTCATGGAATCCAGAAGACCTTGAGGACATGAACTTCTATAGAGTCGGTACCTACTCTCTGGCACCTAACAACAACAACAACATATGTACCCATGGTGTGGTGCTGTGGGTTAATGTGCCAGACTGCAAAGCCATTTGAACTGCAAGGTTAGCGGGTCAAGCTTATCAGTTGGTCCTAGGAAACCCTATATAGGGTCACTATGGGTCAGAACCGACTAGATGGCACTTAACAACAACAATGCCGATGATTTTGAAGATGATGCACATAGGCCTTTTACTTCAGAGTGATCCAAATGTTTTCTCAACTCAAAGATATTTAATAGTGTATGTTCTATGGCCTACTAATTTGTTGATCTACTCTGCTTATCCTTATTGTTTGTTTGTTTGTTTTGTTAGTGCCATCGAGTCGGTTCGGATGCATAGTGACCTGTATAGAGTTTCTGAGGAGCAGCTGGTGAGTCTGAACTCCTGACCTTGAGGTTCAAACCAACATTGTGGTCCAGTGATAGTTGCTGTCGAATCAGTTCGGATTAATGGTTAACCCCATGTGTACCTAGTAGAACTTCCTCCATAGTATTGCCATGGCAGGTAGGCAGACTTGTCTTCTAAGCAATCTCTGGATTTACTTCAATGTCACTAATGTAAGTCTTCCTTAACTGAAAATTAAATTAGGTCAACTTGATACAATTTTTATAGCATATATCTTATGCATATGACTCTCATCGTTGAAGATTGGCTTCCTGAGGTGGCAGGTGCACCATATCCATTGTGTTTACTGCTGTATCCCTAGTGCATAGCCTTGTATATTATATATATATATATATATATATATATAAGCTTTGTATTTTTATGTGTACAATATGCTCATTAGCTCCAAAATGGAGACCAACTCCCTGATGCTTTTTATTTTGTTTTGTTTTGAAGTTTTTATTGTGTCCCTAAAGTTTTAAGGATTTTTTTGGAGAGAGTTTGATTAGTTGCCAACCTTTACAATACTCAAATAACCAAAGTAGTGTGAATGTATAGAAACCCAAGATGGTCACAAGATTTTAATTGGCACTGTGCACAGGAGAAGTTTTATCCAAAAGAGTTTTGAGGTCAGGCTTGCTAGCAAAAATGTAACAATATGAATACGTTTAGAACTCCTCTGGTTATAATGAATTGGTATTGGCTACAAAGTTGCTTACTTACTAGCTATATCTTTACAAAAAAATTTCAAAAAATCATTTTCCTGTATCTGATTTGTATGTTGATATTCAGTAAATGTTATGACCAAAATTATTATTGTTGTATTTCTATAATTCTGCTGATTTGTCTTAACAATAATCCAAAAGGTATGCCATTTTTTGAAAAAGTTTTTATTGTGAATAATGTGATAGTTTACAAGAGAGAACATCAGCTTTACATTCATCCCATCATATTTTGTTTCATTGCAATGATTACAATCCCCTCCATGCATCATCAAACAACCAAAGGGTACACCCCTCAAACCTGCTTCCTGACTGCCAGCACACAGCTCCTCTCCCTCCCTGAATTCAGAGTCCCCATCAGCTCCATCTCTCCACATCATCATTTCTGCCTCCATCTCTGGTGTCACTGATTCTCTGGGTAGGTTGCCACACTCTGCTCTTCTCACTTGATGGTCCCAGGGACCTCCACTCCTGGACTGCAGAATCAACCACTCCCTTCCTTTTGTTACAAAACATCTACCTTTACATTTCCAACCCTAACAGTCAGTCCTGATAACAATTATTCACTATTGAACCCCAAGAGTCTTATCCCCATCTCATTTCATCAGCTCCTGTCCCAACAGATTGGAAACCACACAGTGGAGATTCTGTCTTCCCCCATGCGCTCTGGAACTAGGCTCCCACTTGAAAGCTTGTAAGCCTTTCACTTCTTACCTTTATAGCCCCCCATTTTGGGTAGCCAGTGTCTAAGTTGCCCATCCCTGTCAATCCTGTGTACAGAGGGGTTGGGAAATATCCTTGCTGTAAAGATTTGTTCCCTCTTTTGAGCTACTACATACGTAAGTATAGGTCAAGCTCATCAAGTTGTAGCAGATTACTTTTTTTTTTTTTTAAATCTCTTCTTTCTTTTTCTAGTTGAGTTCTGATCATCCAGCCATTGAAGCCAGGTCAAGTGGATGCTATCATGCATATTCCCTCACTTCCGATCAGCTAGATGCTTCAGTCTTTGCTCAGTCCTCAGTGGCCATGTCACTGTCTCTGGGCTCAGGAATTCCAAGATCTTGCCATACTGCTGGCCAACCAGGTCTCAACCCGGGTTCACAGAAGTCTATTGAACATGGTCAGGCTTAGCTCATAACTTCATTGCTGTTTTTTCCCCATTTCCTCTTATTGGTGACCAACGTGGTCACCAGCCACACCACATGCCTGGTCTTGTATTTCCCTTGAGTCTTAGTCTTGGAAGGGGGTTTGCTCTGAAGGGACCCGACCACTTGCCTTGATGGCTCCCTGGCGAACAGCTTGCTTGTTCTTATAGTAGTCAATCGGACTGCCGTTATTGTATTTTATTTTACCGGCTGGTCTTTCTTTCAAGAAGTATCTTCTGTTCTTCTATCCACTCTAGGCTGGTCTTCTTGTCCTTTCAAGTGGAAACTTCCCATCTCAGAAGATTCTGGGTGGGGCTCAGGATTCCAACTATGGTCTTATGCAATGCAGAGGCTCTGCAGGATGCCATCTCTGGGCAAGTTCTAGCCGTCCTTTAGGTATTCCAATCAGTTATAGGTTGAAGATGGACTTACAGACTTTCTCTGGTGATGTTTCTGGCTGTTCCTTTCTCTCCTCTCAAGTGTCTATTTTTGAATGGTAGGCAAGGGAAAAAAAGATTCAAAAGACAGTCAAACATCTTAATATTATTCCTCCTCTTTTACCCATTCAAACCATGCCTTAATCCCTGTTTCCCAGAGCCCTGTTGTTTCAAGGTTGTGCATACATCATTATTTACCTCTGCCCCACTTAACCCATGCAAACCTGCCTGTACTCCCATTCCCCTCACCCTTCTTGTGTTTTGCGCCGCCCAGGACCCAAGCTATCCTGTGTCTATTCCTACCCTGTGCTCCATCTCCCCCTCCCTCCCATCTCCCCACCATACACCCAATACATCCTGGTGATTAGCAAAGATTTTCTTTTTTCCCCCCCTTTAGAGTGGGTTCTTTTTTAAAGCTTTAAAAATAATGATCCTATGCAGTGTTTCTACTTTTGTGACTGACTAATTTCATTCAGCATATTGTCCTACAGGTTCATCCATGTTATGCAGTGGCTTGCAGCTTCCGTGTTATTCTTCAAGGTAGCATAATATTCCATTGTGTGTATGTATCACAGTTTGTGTTATGGCTCGTATTTCTTGAGGGTAAATACCAAGCAGTGGAATTGCTGGATCATAAGATATTTCTATTTCTAACCTTCTGAGGAATCACCATATTGCTTTTGAGAGTGGTTGGACCATTTTGCACATCTCACCAGCAATGTAGGAAGGTTCCAGTCTCTCTGCATCCTCACCAGCATTCATTATCCTCTACTTTTTTGATCTTTGCTGTTATTACTGTTGTGAGAGGCTAACTCATTGTTGTTTTGGAGTCCTGGTGTGGTGTTTTGGGTTAATGCGCCAGACTGCAAAGCCGTTTGAACTGCAAGCTTGGCAGTTCAAGCTCACCAGCTGCTCCTCGAAAACCCTATGGGTCGCTATGGGTTGGAAGTAACTCGATGGCACTTAACAACAACAACAACAAGGAGCTCTGTGTAGCATAGTGGTTATGGATTGGGCTGCAAAC
>NW_006408812.1:1998594-2004843 GCF_000296735.1 Chrysochloris asiatica | reverse complement strand
GTCTGTTTCTAATTGTTGTAGATGCTGTGTTAATATGTTAGTTTTGGTTCTTTCTTCTTTTTGGATGTGTGCGTTCATTACCATGAATTGCCCTCTCAGAACCTCTTTTTGCTGTGTCCCAAAGATTTTAGTGTATTGTGTTTTAATTCTCCTCTGTTTCTAGGAACTTTGTGAATTCACATTTTATTTCTTCTTTTACCCAGTAGTTTTTCAGCAGCATGTTATTCAGTTTCCATGTATTTGACTTTATTTACATGGTCTTCTTGTTGATTTCTAGTTTTATAGCATTGTGGTCTGAAAAGGTGCTTTGTAGTATTTTGATGTTTATAAATTTATAGAGGCTTGCTTTGTGACCTAACACATGGACAATTCTGGAGAATGTCCATTTGCCCTAGAAAAGAATGTATATTGTGTTGTTATTGGGTTGAATGCTCTGTACACATCAAGGTCAAGTCTGTTTAGTAGTTCCTCTGTATCTTTGTTGAGTTTCTTGCTGTTTGTCCTATCCCTTTTCGAAAGTGGTATATTGAAATCTCCCATTGTATTTGTAGATTTGTCTATTTCTTTCTTCAATTCTAGTAGGGTTTGCTTTATATATCTTGGTGCTCCTTCATTGGGAGCGTAAATATTTATTATGGTTATGTCGTCTTCTCAGTTGACACTTTAATCACGAGATCATATCCATCTTTATCTCCTATGCTGGTTTTTGTCTTAAAGTTTACTTTATCAAAGATTAGTGTTGCTATTCTTGCTTGTTTTTTATGCAGTTAGCTTGGTATATATATTTTTTCAGTATGTAGCTTCAGAAAATCTGAGGCCAGGTTTTTTTTTTTATAAACTCTACATGAAAATCATCTTCCTGTTATTATGTTTTCTATGTCAGTACGTATCATATTTTAAATGATAAATATCCATAGTCATACTATAACTTTGCTATAATTAACTTTTTTTTTTCTCTCCAAGAAAACCAGGCAGTATTTTTTCAAGAACCACCCCCCCAAAAAAAAAACAAAAACAAAAAAGCCCCACCACAATGCAACAACTGCATATAATTTTAAGGATAATGTACTTTTCTTGAGCCAAATTTCAGTTGCAAGTTTGTCTTGATTAGAGTTAATACGCTCAATTGAGGATTTTTTTTTCAACATTCTGTCACAAAGCAATAGCCTTTTTATTTCCCTATTTTGAAAAAGAAAATATTGAGTTTGTAAAAGTGATGCTGTTATTGCCCATGAGATATTAATATTAGCTCATTTGAATGAACAGCAGCTTGTTGGAGAGCTATTCAAATGGGTCTCTGAGTTTAACTTAGCCTCTAATATCACTTGTAGTTCTAGAGAACTTTGCAGGGACATAGAAAACAAAAATAGTTTCATTGTGACATGGTAACAGAAGAAGGATAGATGTCTCTTTATTTCACACACTCTCTTGTACATGTGCATATAAAATACATGTAATATACACATCTCTTATATGCATGTTTTCATAAGATTACTACTATTAATTGTAGTCAGACAGTAACACCAACTATTTGCTGCTTAATTTCCTATTCTCTGAGTAAAAATGTGGTCAAATTGTGAGAATTGTGAGCTAGGTTTAAAGCAGAAAGATCCTAGTGCAAAATAAAAAAATTCCACAGACACATGACACATTTTTCAAATGGGGGTATTTCTGGAAGTTGTTTCAAGCCTGCATTTTCTGAATATATACAGTTGATTCATAGTATAAGCATTTTAGTAGCTATCATGCATATTATTAATCTATCCTACTTAACTTTATATATTGAAAAATATAATGCTCTGTCTTTTGTTAAATAGACTTAATGACAAACACCTTGCCAATTTCATTTTCATATATTTCATCTCTTTCCTATGCTCAATTTAATCTATCAAAGCCACACATTGTAGAAGACATCTGGTATCCAGCTTAAGCAGCTGGGTTTCGTTTGTAAAGGTTTTGAGCAAATTTTGGTGCATGCCAACAATAATATAGCAGTTGGCCAATATTGTTGGTTGTTGTTTTTTTGTTTTGTTTTTTGTTTTTTGTGTTTTTTTGGTGGTAGCTTTTAGCAGTGTGGTAGGAAGGCCCTGAGTTCAGGTTCAGGGGATTTTTCTCCCTCCTTCTTGCCTGACTGAAAGGAGATGAGGGTGGTATACAGATGTCTGCAGTAAGCAGTGACTGAGCAGCTTGTTTCTATGGCTGTTGAAAGGGAACCAGTCAGTGAGCAACATAAAATCAGCATTCATCCATTTAAGAAACAAGAGTTTGGCTTTTCCTCAGAGCTTTGTTTGTAAATGTCCTACAACACAATCTCAGAATGTCATTTTTTTAATGCAGATTCCAGGACCCCAGTAAATCTAAACCAACTATTTGGGAGTTAAGCCCCCAAAACTACACTTTAATGAGCGATCTAGGTGATTTTATACACACTGAAATAGAGCTAATAAATTTCATTTTATTTTTCACCTGTATTCAACACCTCCAATCCCCTTGTTTTGGATCAAGAGAAGAAACTGTATAAATCATACATCTTTAAAAGGTGGCTGAGAGCACTGTGGCTTTCTAGGATGAGCACTGGGCTACGAACCACTACTAACCACAAGTGGTGGATGTTCACCATCTGCTCTGTGGGTTAGAGATGATGTTTTGTGCTTCTGCAAAGCTTTACAACCTCAGAAACCCTATATAGAGTTTCTATAAGTTAGAACTGACTCGACAGCACTTAATAATAACAATAATTTTAAAAGGTACTGTCGAAAATTGTTTCAAAATAATTTCCCCACATGCCCAGTTTAGATGTTCCTTTATGTATTAGATATACATGATTCATTATTTAAATCAGGGTCTTGCTTCTCTTTGGAGTCTTGGGTATAGTGATATAGAATAAGTAGTGCACTCCTAACCACAAGGCTAACTGTTCAAAGCCATCAGCCACTTCTCAGAAACCCTGTACAGGGGTCATTGTGAGTAGGGACTGATCCCATAGCAATTAACAACATTTCCCTTTTGATTGTTTTAAATATTCCCTAACAAAAGAAAGGATAGCTATTCTTACTTTAGTTGGAGTATCCAAATATGAACTGAAGGAATTCTGGAAAATTGAAATTGAAATAAGAATCTCAAAGCTCCTGTCTTTCCTAAGAGACATTTAGTTAATTTCAGTCTCTAAATATGTTTTAGACACCTGTTAGCCTCCCGGAAAGATTTTCAAATCTGGCTCTTTGAACTACCCTCAGAGAGCACCATATTGTTGTTTAGATGCTTCTGAGCCCTCCACCCACCCCTAGTTATATTAAACGTGTACTTTCTAATGGAAAGATTGGAAGTTTTTGTGACTATATGGGGAACTTGGGGTGCTAGTCTGGAAATAAACCAAGTCAATTCCCTTTTCTACTTCTGCTGGAAATCTGTTGTGCCAGAAGTATTTTTTTCACAAGTTCTGAATCCAGAATTGTGTTTTTCAGACAAATGCTTCTGAATTTTAGGGCAATCCTGAGGTACACTATGGAAAATATGTGGTTGATGTGAGGATTCCCTTTTGGAAAGTTATTGATAGTGGCTGTCATTAAAATGTCATTAACTAGAAATGTACTTTTTACCATCTCCTGCTCTGAAAATTGGTACCCAACATAATCACTTTATGGGGTTTTTATGATTCTCTCAGGGATTCAATTTTAAGCACACATACTCACACCTAAATGTGCTCAGACAACACCTCAAAAAATAGAAAATTAGAAGAGGGTAAGAGAAGGAGACGTTTAAGTGCTTAGGATTATCTTGTTCCATGATCAATGTCATGCATGGGCGACATCTGCAGCTTTTTAAAGTTTCTGGAGGAAGCTCAGCAATGCAGCTGTCTCTAATGTACTGTGAACCTTGAAAAGGAATTTCCTTTCAAGTAAGAACGGAAGTAGTTTGTGTGTGGGAAGATGAAGCTTAAGGGTTTCTTTAAGAGAAAATAAAGTGCCATTGTGTAAACAAATATAACCTAAACCATACCAGGCAGAAATAACATGTTAGAAACACCTATACTCCCATTTGAAAAAGACCTAATTAATTTTAAAGATTACTTTGGTTCTCTCAGTTTTACGAGTGAGAAAAATGAGACATAAAGTTGTTTGATGATGTGTCCAAAGTGTGAGTTTTAGTACTAGATCCAGAACTAGAACTTGAAATTCTAGATGTTAATTCTCTTTCTTTTTTAGGACTTACATTTAAAGGCTTGGTATTTTGGAATTCAGAAAGCAAAATCATGGTCTTTGTCCCATAAGATTTTACTTAAGAGACATATTTTAAAAAATAACACCAAGAATTAGTATTTAAGAGTATGAATATAGCTTAGGATTGATAACCTTTGCTTTGATTTTCCTGTTTATTCTAATGCATACTAGTTTGCAAAATGTATTTTATATTAAACTACATGTAGACTGACTTAACCCAGTGTTCATGAGGAAGCATTTTTGCAGAGTTTATTATTCTGAGCCAAAATGTTTCAGCAGTTGATGTGAGAAGAAAAAATGTTAAAGAAACCATATGAGATATTTTCTAGGAAAAATTCTGAGTCCAACATTGAAGGATAGGGCGTCCTTCAATGGAACATCCATTTTTCTTTCCCTAAGATTTCCTACAAATATAAAGGTAAAGCAGTTACTAGCTAAATAACCTGAGTAGCTCTGATTGCAAACAAGAAATGTGATCTGCAGCTTTACACCTTGAGAAGGAGTGCTAACACCTCTACAGATTCATTTCTTAATGCTGAAATTACGTAGTTGTTGTTCCTTTCAATTGTAGGGTATCACTTGTATTGGAATCCTGTTGATGTATATATTGGATTTTATGGTTTTAAGATAGTGGTAGAATGTTTAAGGAAAATTGATGAACTGTATTTAGCAGGTAAAACTGCTGTAGTTTATATCTTGCCTCTTCACTGATTTTTCTGCCTCTCTATTGATTATGTTTTCACAATTATGAATCCGGAGTTTGCTTTGGAAAGTTTAATGAGAATACTTTCTATTTTGTTCTGTGCCTTCAACTTTGGTTCTTATGTTTGCCACTTAAGGAGTTAAGGAGCTTTGGTAGAGTATTGGTTACGAGTTGGGCTGCTAACCTCAAAGTCAGCAGTTTGAAACTACCAGCTGCTCCACAGAAGAAAGATGAGGCTTTCTGCTTCTGTAAAGATTTACAGCCTCAGAAACCATATACAGGGTCACTGTAAGTTGGAACTGACTCCATGGCACATGATCAACTAAAGATGTCATATCATCTGTTTGTACTTTAAAGATACCTTGAGCAAAGCTACCCTGCAAAAATTCTATGTTTCCCTATTTGTTCATGGGTCTTTATCACCATATTCCTATGACTTTCAATGATTTATCACAAAGTAATCAAAATGGCTATTGTTATTAGGTGCCCTCAAGTTGGTACTGACCCATAACAACCCTATGAAACACTGCCTGGTCCTACACAAACCTCACAATTGTTGCTATGTTTGACCCCATATATGCTGCCACTGTGCCAAGCCATTTCATTGTGGGTCTTCTTCTTTATCTCCTACGCTCCATTTTACCAAACATGATATCCTTCTCCAGTGACTGGTCCCTCATGTAGTATGTCCAAAGTATGAGAGATTAAGTCTGGCCATACTGCTTTGCAAGGAACATCCTGACTGTACATCTTCCAACATAGATTGGTTTGTTCTTTTGGCAGCCCATGGTACTTTCTATATTCTCCAACACCATAACTCAAATGCATCAATTCTCCTATGGTCTTGAGTATCCACTGCCCTACTTTCACATGCATATGAGGTTATTGAAAAACCATGGACTGAGTCAAATACACCTTAGTCCTCAAGCTGACACCATTGCTCTTCAACACTTTAAAGAGGTCTTAATGCAACAGATTTGGCTAATGCAATATGTCTTTTGATTTCTTGACTGCTTCTTCCATGGGTGTTGATGGTTGAACAAAAAAAGTGAAATCTTTGACAAGTCAGTCTTTTCTCCATTTATATGGATGTTGTTTACTGGTTTACTGGTGAGGATTTTTTTCTTTATATCAAGGTGTGCAACCCTTACAGACTGTGGTCTTCAATCTTCATCAGTAAAAATTTTTTTAAATTTTAATTTAAGGTTTTTGTTGTGGATTGAGTGAAAGTTTATAGGGCACATCATCAGTTTTACATTCAACAATTCATATAACTTGTTTCATTACATTGATTATAATCCCCTCCATATACCATCAGTTAAAAAT
>NW_006408812.1:1995717-1997039 GCF_000296735.1 Chrysochloris asiatica | reverse complement strand
TTGTAAGCCCGCCTTCAGCCTATAACTGATTGGAATTCCTAAAAGGGGTTCTACAACTTGCCCAGTGAAATAGGCCTCATGCAAAGCCTTTACAGAGTATAGGATCAGTAAGTATTTTAAGTCCTCTTCACTTTCAGCAAGCAAGGTTATATCATCTGAATATCACAGGTTGTTAATGAATCTTCCTCCAATCTTGATGCCATGATTTTCTTCATGTAATCCAGGTTCTCTGATTATTTGCTCAACATACAGATTGAATAAGTATGGTGAAAGAATACAACCTTGTCGTACTCCCTTCCTAATTTTAAACCATTCAGTGTTCCCTTGTTCTATTGAACAACTGCCCCTTAGTCTATGTACAGGTTTCTCATGAGCATAATTGTTTCAGAATACTCATTCTCCACAATGTTATCATAGCTTGTCATGATCAATACAACTGAAAGCCTATGCATAGTCAATAAAGCACAGGTAAACCTCGTTCTGGTATTCTCTGCTTTCCACCAAAATTCATCTGATATTAGCAAGATATCCCTTGTTCCACATCATCTTGTGAATCCGACTTGAACCTCTGAACATTCTCTGTCAATGTAGGTTTGCAGCCATTTTATTTATTACCATTAATATTTTTAGCAAAATTTTGTTTGCATGAGATATTAACAATATTGCCTCATTCTGTTGGATCACCTCTCTTTGGAATAGGCTCAAATATGGATCTCTTCGAGTCAGTTGACCAGATAACTGTCTTCTAAATTTCTTGGCATGGATTATTAATGTCTCTAGTACTTCATCAGTTTGTCGAAAGATTTCACTTTGTATTTCATCAATTCCCTGAGCCTTGTTCTATGCCAATGCCTTCACTGCAATTTGGACTTCTTCCTTCAGTATCATTGGCTCTTGATCATACGCTATCATTTGAAATGGTTGAACATCGACTGTTTCTTTTTGGTTCAATCACACTATGAATTCCTTCCTTTTTTTTTTTTTTTCTTAAGTTTTTATTGTGAATTGAATGAAAATTTGCAGGGCAGATCATCAGTTTTACATTCAACAAATCATAAGACTTTGTTTCATTACAATTATAATCCCCTCCATGTACCATCAGTTAACAGTATTTCTCTCTATTCATTTTAACTTTTTTTTTTTTTAATATTCAGGCATATATAATAATTTACACCACCAAAGGGCACATTCTGCAAGTCTGCCTTCTAGGTACTATCTCTTAGTTCCTCTCTTCCCGTGAATCTAGAGTCCTCAGCTGCTCCCTCTATCCATGTCCCCATCTCTGCCTCCATCTCTGGTGTCGCTGCTTCTCTGGATAAGGT
>NW_006408812.1:1992995-1993532 GCF_000296735.1 Chrysochloris asiatica | reverse complement strand
ATGCTTTCAGCATCATTCAATATTTTTTGAGAATCCTTCAATATTTCAAGTTGAGGCTTGAATTTTTCTTATTTTTCCTTAGCTTGAGAAATGCTGAGCATATTCTTCCCATTTGATTTTCTAACCCTTGGTTTTGCACATTTTGTTATAATATTTGACTTTGTCTTCTGAAGCTGCACTTTGAAATATCAATTCATCTCTTTTACCTCCTCATTTCTTCCATTTGCTTTAGCATCTCTACACTGGAAAGTCGGATTCAGTGCCTATTCTGACATCCATTTTGGTCTTTTCCTTCGCTCTTGTCTTCTTAATGACCTTTTGCTTTCTTCCTGTATGATAATCTTGTCATCCACAACTCTGCTGGTCTTAGGCCTTTGGTGTCTCATGCATAAAATCTGTTATTGAGATGATCTCTAAATTCAGGTGAAATATGTTAAAGGTCAATATTTTGGCTCTTATAGACTTGTTTTAATTTTCTTCAGCTTCAGCCTGATTTTGCATATGAGCACTTAATGGTCTGTTCCACAGTCTTTCCCC